>NC_092151.1:24443960-24743960 GCF_045791955.1 Oncorhynchus clarkii lewisi | reverse complement strand
ATCAAACAATGAGTTTGACTGATGAACCAACAAATAAAACCACTTTGACTACTGTACATATTTCAACCCGTCTTCAATTGCCAACAGTTGATTTACAGTAACCGTGTTCCAAAATAGAACTGATAACTAAATATCACCACAACACTGTTCTCAACGCAATGTCTGACTGATCACGGTTAAACATGCCTACTGATCAAACTCAACCATGTGTTTGTCCCTGTCAACACCCAGGCTGTCACAACTGGCAAACTGTTCTGTTTTGTGTCCTATTGGAGAGGACAGATCAATCATATACTAGGGCTGCATTCAGTGAGGTGATGCATTCACAACATTACAGATAGAAATGCAACATAAAAACCCAACATTATCTCATATTCTGCTAAATGGATAATCATGTTATACACAATACTTTTTCATCTGAATGTTGTGTAACATTTCACCCTTCTAAAAAGGATAAATAATCATTGGATAAATGACATATGTGCCCTGCCGAGCTATGAGATTGGAGAGTGGAGGAGAGTCAGAGACAGAATATGGCACACTCTCACATCTGTGTGCCACTTTATTACACAACATTTAATTGAGATACAGATTCTGCACAATGCATTGTATCTCTTGTATCTGTCATGTTTTTCATATGCTGATCCAGACTCTACAGAATCTACTATAAATCTCTATGAGAGATAGGTCTGTTTTATAGATTCTGATAAAGGTCCTCTTTCATTGTCTACTTCTTATATATGTGAATTAAATGTTTAAATATTTAGTTTGTTTTATTATTTCATGAACGTTTAATTCACAAAGTTTATGCAAAGGGACCTTAAAGATCAACCACCAAAGAGGCACTACACAAAGTATGAAAATATGTCCCATTTCATCACACTGTGAAACTGTTTTCAGTGTCTCTTGCAAAGTTAAGTTAATTATGACAGATTTTTCAGTTTCACCCTGTGTTGCTGAATAGAACCACAAACGGCAATTGGTTTCCGAGGCACCCAGGTAGAGAGTAAGCATCTAGACTGACACAATCGCCTGTGTGTTGACATACAGCGCATTTGGAAAGTATTCAAACCTCTCAACTTTTTCCACATTTTGTTACATTACAGCATTATTCTAAAATTCATAAAATTGTTTTTTTCCCCGCATCAATCTACACACAATACCCCATAATGACAAAGCAAAAACAGGTTTTTAGAAATGTTTGCAAATTTATATATATAAAAATAAATACCCTTTGTTATGAGACTCAAAAAATGGAGCTCAGGTGCATCCTGTTTCCATTGTTCATCCTTGAGATGTTTCTATAACTTTATTGGTAAATAAATTTACCTATGGTAAATTTAATTGATTGGACATTCGGAAAGGCACACACCTGTCTATATAAGGTCCCACAGGTGATCAAGCCATGAGGTTGAAGGAATTGTCCTTAGAGCTCTGAGACAGTATTGTGTCGAGGCACAGATCTGGGGGAATGGTACCAAAACATTTCTGCAGCATTGAAGGTCCCTAAGAACACAGAGGCCTCCATCACTCTTAAATGGAAAAAGTTTGGAACAACCAAGACTCTTTCTAGAGCTGGGCGCCTGGCCAAACGGAGCAATCGGGGGAGAAGGGGCTTGGTCAGGGAGGTGACCAAGAACCAGAGTTCCTCTGTGGAGATGGGAGAAACTTCCAGAAGGACAACCATCTCTGCATCACTCCACCAATCAGAGCTTCATAGTAGAGTGGCCAGACAGAAGCCACCCCTCAGTAAAAGGCACATGACAGCATGCATGGAGTTTACCAAAAGGTAGCTAAAGGACTCTCAGACCATGAGAAACAAGATGCTCTGATCTGAATGCCAAGCGTCACGAACAAAAGAAACCTGGCACCATCCCTACGGTAAAGCATGGGTGTGGCAGCATAATGCAGTGGAAATGTTTTTCAGTGGCAGGGACTGGGAGACTGGTCAGGCTCGAGGGAAAGATGAACAAGATGAGCAAAGTACAGAGAGATACATAATGAAAACCTGCTCCAAAGCACTCAGGACCTTAGACTGGGTCCTGTTGGAAGGTGACAACGACCCTAAGCACACAGCCAAATAATGCAGGAGTGGCTTCGGGACAAGTCAAAAACACCTTTGAATATCTTTGAGTGGCCCAGCCAGAGCCTGAACCCGATTGAACATCTCTCTCGAGAGAGACCTGAAAATAGTTGTGCAGCTACGCTCCCCATCCAACCTGACAGAGCTTGAAAGGATCTGCAGAGAAGAATGGGAGAAACTCTTGTAGCGTCATACCCAAGAAGAGTCGAGGCTGTAATCACTGCCAAAGGTGCTTCAACAAAGTACTGAGTAAAGGGTCTGAATACTTATGTAAATGTTATATTTCAGTTTGTAATTTCTTATCCATTTTAAGTTTTAAAGCAAGCTTTCTGCAATTCTACACATTTTGCCATGGGTCGGAGAGAAGTTTATCCATTTTATAAGAAATGTTATGCAATTCTACTCATTTTGCCATGGGGCATGGAACATTTTCTTGCAGTTTTGCAGCTAATATCCTGCAATTCTACCCATTTTGCCATGGGTTGGAGATGCATTTTCGTAGTTTTAAAGCTAATTTCCTGCAATTCTACATATTTTGCCAATCCTTATGCCATGTTAACGATGTATGAATGAGAGGGAATAACAAAATCAATGTGGGCCCCCTGGTGGTGCCCTGTCGGTATTTGGCCAAGGTTGCTACAATTTTAGATAGCTAGACAAACTTACCAATCCAAGCATTTCCACTGACATGGCTAATTGAGTGACTGTCAGTAACTGATATAACAACAGAAAAACTGCTGATGTACCACCAAATTTTATAATTGCACCTTGTGTATTCTACTATACTAACTCTCAACAGTTAATTGAGACCCCGCCCAACTGAGTTCCTACATGAAACTTTTTTTAAAATAAAGTTTGTTGATCGTGGGCCCCCTAGTGGCCAGGGACCCAAAGCAACCGCTTATGCCTGGAGCCGGCCCTGAATAGTGGTCTCCCTAAGCAGACGGCTTGCCTCCCACAATGTTAACAGTGTTCCAGCGTACACTGTTCTTTTGCACATTGCTGTTCCCCTAGGTCTGGAATTTCCAAGACAACTAACATAGCTTTGGGCAATTCAGTGTGAAATGTGAAATCACAGCAATTCACCACTTTATTTAAAAACCTTTCACCAAGCTTGGGAACCTGGGACAGAACACCTCCCTCTGCAACTGGATCCTGGACTTCCTGACGGGCTTAGTCCCCTCCTGTACTCACTGTTCACCCACGACTGCGTGGCCACGCACGACTACACACCATCATCAAGTTTTTTGATGCCACAACAGTGGCAACAATGAGACAGTCCACATGGAGGAGGTCAGTAACCTGGCAGTGTGGTGCCAGGACAACAACCTCTCCCTCAACGTCTGTAAGACCAAGGAGATGATCGTGGACTGCTGGAGAAAGAGGGATGAGCACGCCCCCATCCACGTTGACAGGGTTGTTGTAGAGGTTGAAAAGATTTTGCATGGGCCCTCAAATCCTCAAAAAGTTATATAGCTCTGCCCCAGTGATGTACTGGGCTGCCCGCACCACCCTCTATAGGGCCATGTGATTGATGGCTGTGCAGTTTCCATACCAAGCAGTGATGCTGGCTGCATCACTGCTTGGTATGGCAACTGCCCCGCTATCAATAACATGGCAGAGCATCAAATCTGACACCAACAGGCTCCTGAACAGCTTCTATTCCCAAACCATTAGACTGCTAAATAGATAGCAAAATGGCTACATGGACTGTATGCATTGACCCTTCTATTTTATTGGTATCTTTGCACTGACTTTATGCACACTCTACACACTCACTCACACACACTCACACTGACACACTCATGCACGCATGCACACACACACATACTTAATTTGCTCACACACACATAACACAAACACATTCATACTGATTCTACACATGTACACACAATCATCAAATAGACTGCTGCTACTCTGTTTATAATATATCCTGATGCCTTGTTACCTTACCCCTATACATGGGCACTGACCCTGGAATGGTCCCTGTATATAGCTTACTTAGTTCATTATGTTTTTATTATACATTTTTTCTAGTGTGTTTTTGGTCCACTGGACATTTTTATTTAAAAAAATTATAATACTACTAATATGTACTACTGCATTGTTGGGAAAGAGCAAGCAAGAAAGGCTGTACAAGTGTACGTGACAATAACAACTTCAAACTTTGAAGGAAAAAAATGTCAAATCTCAATTGAATTCCATACCCTTTTTATCCCCTGTATTGAATAATTGTATGACATTTAATGGAAATTTGACTCTGAATCAGACAACAATATGGCATATACAGTGGTTTGGAAATACCATCAGTACCAAGAGTAGTATTAGTGGCTCCAAGATTTAACCACATCAGTGCCTCCTCTCACCTATAAAGACTTGTGGATTGGGAAGAAACCAAGATGATATCAGAACCATCAACCAAGCCGTAAGAAAGTAACACAAGTATTTAGTGGTGCTGCTCACCTGTGATTTCAGAGACAGAATGGAGATGGATGGGTCTCAGTTTCAGGCCTCTGCACCAGGCTACAGCGAATCCACAGGCTCTATAGATCAGAGTTTATATCTCCAGAGAGGTAGCTACAATACAGACTCAGCTCCTGTCTCTGTATGTCTCCTCCCGCTCTCCACAGTCAAGACAGTATTGTCACCTCTCCCTGTCACACATAAATACTAAAACACACCTGTTATGGCACCTGAATAACATTTAGGTCCAACGCTCTCAGGGAGGTTTATACCCAGAGTGCTTCCTGCTGGGAGATGGAAGTCGGACCAGTCCAACCTGCTCGTGGCAGCGTGCCAAAGGCGTGGCATCAGAATAGTCCACATAATTAGCCAGAATATAGAAATAATTTTGTTTGTTATTGGTAACAACAGACATTCACTCATGCATACTTTTACTTGTTGTCAATAATAATTTTTTGTCAATGCCTGTCTCGTGTGTTGATGCGTACATTGATCATTTGTGGAATGTAAACATCTTTGAGGGAAGTACACTACATGACCAAAAGTATGTGGACACCTGCTTGTCTAACCATTTCATTCCAAAATCATGGGCATTAATATGGAGGCGGTACCCCCTTTGCTTCTATAACAGCCTCCACTCTTCTGGAAAGGCTTTCCACTAGATGGTGGAACATCGCTGCGGGGTCTTGCTTTCATTCAACCACAAGAGCATTAGTGAGGTTGGGCACTGATGTTGGGCAATTAGTCCTGGCTTGCAGTCGGCGATCCAATGAATCCCAAAAGTGTTCAAATGAGGTTGAGGTAAGGGCTCTGTGCAGGCCAGTGCAGGCTGGAAAAAGTCTGGGTAGCCATTTCACTAGATGTTCAGGAGTCTTATGGCTTGGGGGTAGAAGCTGTTAATAAACCTCTTGGACCTAGACTTGGTGCTCCGGTACCGCTTGCCGTGTGGTAGCAGAGAGAACAGTCTATGACTAAGGTGGCTGGAGTCGTTGACAATGTTTAGGGCCTTCCTCTGACACCGCCTGGTATAGAGGTACTGGATGGCAGGAAGCTTGGCCCCAGTGATGTACTGGGCTGTACGCACTACCCTGCCTTGCAGTCGCCATACCAGGAAGTGATGCAACCAGTCAGGATGCTCTCGATGGTGCAGCTGTAGGACCTTTTAAGGATCTGAGGACCCATGACAAATCTTTTCAGTCTCCTGAGGGGGAATAGGTTTTGTCGTGCCCTCTTCACGACTGTCTTGGTGTGCTTGGACCATGTTAGTTTGTTAGTTTACTTGGACCATGTTAGTTTGTTGGTGCTTGGACCATGTTAGTTTGTGGACACCAAGGAACTTGAAGCTCTCAACCTGCTCCACTGCAGCCCCGTCGATGAGAATGGGGGCGTGCTCGGTCCTCTATTTCCTGTAGTCCACATTAATTTCCTTTGTCTTGATCACGTTGAGGGAGAGGTTGTTATCCTGGCACCACACTGCCAGGTCTCTGACCTCCTCCCTACAGGCTGTCTCGTCATTGTCGGTGATCAGGCCTACCACTGTTGTGTCATCGGCAAATTGAATGATGGTGTCTGGCCGTGCAGTCATGAGTGAACAGGGAGTACAGGAGGGGACTGAGCACACACCCCTGAAGAGCCCCTGTGTTGAGGATCAGCGTAGCGGATGTATTGTTACCTACCTTTACCACCTGGGGGCAGACCTTCCAGTTGTAGAGGGAGGTGTTTAGTCCCAGGCTCCTTAGCTTATTGATGAGCTTGGAGGGCACTATGGTGTTAAACGCTGAGCTGTAGTCAGTGAATAGCATTCTCACATAGGTGTTCCTTTTGTCCATGTGGGAAAGGGCAATGTGGAGTGCAATAGAGATTGCATCATCTGTGGATCTGTTGGGGCGGTATGCAAATTGGAGTGAGTCTAGGGTTTCTGGGATAATGGTGTTGATGTAAGCAATGACCAGCCTTTCAAAGCACTTCATGGCTACAGACGTGAGTGCTACAGGTAGTTGTTTAGGCAGGTTACCTTATTGTTCTTCGGCACAGGGACCATGGTGGTCTGCTTAAAACATGTTGGTATTACAGACTCGGACAGGGAGAGGTTGAAAATGTCAGTGAAGACACTTGCCAATTGGTCAGTGCATGCACACAGTACACGTCCTGGTAATCCGTCTGGCCCTGTGGCCTTGTGAATGTTGACCTGTTTAAAGGTCTTACATCGCCTGCGGAGTGTGTGATCACACTGTCTTCCATATCAGCTGATGCTCTCATGCATGTTTCAGTGTTATTTTCCTCGAAGCGAGCATAGAAGTAGTTTAGCTCATCTAGTAGGTTTGTGTCACTTGGCAGCTCTTAGCTGTGCTTTCCCTTGTAGTCTGTAATGGTTTGCAGGCCCTGTTACATTCGACGAGTGTCAGAAGCAGTGTAGTACGATTTGATCTTAGTCCTGTATTGACGCCTTGCCTGTTTGATGGTTTAGCTCAGTGTGGCTTCTGGTTGGGGTATCTACGTACGGTCACTGTGGGGACGACGTCATCAATGCACTTATTGATGAAGCCAGTGACTGATGTGGTGTACTCCTCAATGCCATCGGAGGAATCCCGGAACATATTCCAGTCTGTGCAAGCAAAACATTTCTGTAGCTTAGCACCTGCTTCCTCTGACCACTTTTTTTGATCAAGTCACTGGTGCTTTCTGCTTTAATTTTTGCTTGTAAGCAGGAATCAGGAGGAAAGAATTATGTCAGATTTGCCAAATGGACGGCGAGAGAGAGCTTTGTATACGTCTCTGTGTGTGTAGTATTGCTGGTCCAGACTCGTAAATGTTATTGTCCAAAGATTGCACGTTTGCTAGTAGAATGGAGGGAAGTGGGGGTTTATTTGATCACCTACGGATTCTCAGAAGGCAGCTTGCCGAGGAAGCAAGCGTATCCCTCGCGTCGGGCTCGTGAGAGTCGTGAAAGGAAAAAGAGGATTCTGCTAGTCCGTTGTGAGTAATCGCAGTCCTGATGTCTAGAAGTTATTTTCGGTCACAAGAGACGGTAACGGCAACATAATGTACAAAATAAGAAAAAATACAGTGCCTTGCGAAAGTATTCGGCCCCTTTGAACTTTGCGACCTTTTGCCACATTTCAGGCTTCAAACATAAAGATATAAAACTTAATTTTTTTGTAAAGAATCAACAACAAGTGGGACACAATCATGAAGTGGAACAACATTTATTGGATATTTCAAACTTTTTTAACAAATCAAAAACTGAAAAATTGGGCGTGCAAAATTATTCAGCCCCCTTAAGTTAATACTTTGTAGCGCCACCTTTTGCTGCGATTACAGCTGTAAGTCGCTTGGGGTATGTCTCTATCAGTTTTGCACATCGAGAGACTGAAATTTTTTTCCATTCCTCCTTACAAAACAGCTCGAGCTCAGTGAGGTTGGATGGAGAGCATTTGTGAACAGCAGTTTTCAGTTCTTTCCACAGATTCTCGATTGGATTCAGGTCTGGACTTTGACTTGGCCATTCTAACACCTGGATATGTTTATTTTTGAACCATTCCATTGTAGATTTTGCTTTATGTTTTGGATCATTGTCTTGTTGGAAGACAAATCTCCGTCCCAGTCTCAGGTATTTTGCAGACTCCATCAGGTTTTCTTCCAGAATGGTCCTGTATTTGGCTCCATCCATCTTCCCATCAATTTTAACCATCTTCCCTGTCCCTGCTGAAGAAAAGCAGGCCCAAACCATGATGCTGCCACCACCATGTTTGACAGTGGGGATGGTGTGTTCAGCTGTGTTGCTTTTACGCCAAACATAACGTTTTGCATTGTTGCCAAAAAGTTTGATTTTGGTTTCATCTGACCAGAGCACCTTTTTCCACATGTTTGGTGTGTCTCCCAGGTGGCTTGTGGCAAACTTTAAACGACACTTTTTATGGATATCTTTAAGAAATGGCTTTCTTCTTGCCACTCTTCTATAAAGGCCAGATTTGTGCAATATACGACTGATTGTTGTCCTATGGACAGAGTCTCCCACCTCAGCTGTAGATCTCTGCAGTTCATCCAGAGTGATCATGGGCCTCTTAGCTGCATCTCTGATCAGTCTTCTCCTTGTATGAGCTGAAAGTTTAGAGGGACGGCCAGGTCTTGGTAGATTTGCAGTGGTCTGATACTCCTTCCATTTCAATATTATCGCTTGCACAGTGCTCCTTGGGATGTTTAAAGCTTGGGAAATCTTTTTGTATCCAAATCCGGCTTTAAACTTCTTCACAACAGTATCTCGGACCTGCCTGGTGTGTTCCTTGTTCTTCATGATGCTCTCTGCGCTTTTAACGGACCTCTGAGACTATCACAGTGCAGGTGCATTTATACGGAAACTTGATTACACACAGGTGGATTGTATTTATCATCATTAGTCATTTAGGTCAACATTGGATCATTCAGAGATCCTCACTGAACTTCTGGAGAGAGTTTGCTGCACTGAAAGTAAAGGGGCTGAATAATTTTGCACGCCCAATTTTTCAGTTTTTGTTTTGTTAAAAAAGTTTGAAATATCCAATAAATGTCGTTCCACTTCATGATTGTGTCCCACTTGTTGTTGATTCTTCACAAAAAAATACAGTTTTATATCTTTATGTTTGAAGCCTAAAATGTGGCAAAAGGTCGCAAAGTTCAAGGGGGCCGAATACTTCCGCAAGGCACTGTAAGTTACAAAGAACTCAATTAAGTGAACAAAAAAACACAATCGGTTGGTGGCACGTAAAACATCTTCCATCTTCTCCGGCGCCAGAGAGATCCATGATGAAAATCTGCTCTAGAGCACCCAGGACCTTAGACTGGGTCCTCATCAATTTACACACAATACCCAAAAATGACAAAGCAAAAACTGATTTTAAGAAATGTTTTCAAATGTATAAAAAATAAAAAACATAAAAACCTTATTTACATAAGTATTCAGACCCTTTGATATGAGACTTGAAATTGAGCTCAGGTGCATCCTGCTTCCATTGATCATCCTTGAGATGTTTCTACAACTTGTTTGGAGTCCACCTGTGCTAAAATCAATTGTTTGGACATGATTTGGAAAGGCACAGAGCTGTCTATCTTTTTATAAAAAAATGTTTTACCCCCTTTTCTCCCAATTTCGTGGTATCCAATTTGTAGTTACAGTCTTGTCAATATAAGGTCCCACATAAGGTCCCACAGTTGACAGTGCATGTCAGAGCAAAAACCAAGAGCAAAAACCAAGCCATGAGGTCAAAGGAATTGTCCATAGAGCTCTGAGACAAGATTGTGTCGAGGCACAGATCTGGGGAAGGGTGCCCAAAAATGTATGCAGCATTGAAGGTCCCTAAGAACACAGTGGCCTCCATCAGTCTCAAATGGAAGAAGTTTGAACCCACCAAGTTTGAAACCACCTCTTTGTAGAGCTGGCCGCCCGGCCAAACTGAGAAATCGGGGAGAAGGGCCTTGGTCAGCGAGGTGATCAAAAACCCGATGGTCACACTGACAGAGCTCCAGAGTTCCTCTGTGGAAATGGAAGAACCATCCAAAAGGACAGCCATCTCTGCAGCACTCCACCAATCAGGCCTTTATGGTAGTGGCCAGACGGAAGCCACTCCTCAGTAAAAGGTACATGACAGCCCACTTGGAGTTTGCCAAAAGGCACCTAAAGCATTCTCAGACCATGAGAAACAGGATTCTCTGGTCTGATGAAATCTAGATTGAACTTTGGCCTGAATGCCAAGCTTCCCATCTGGAGGAAACCAGGCACTGCTCATCACCTGGCCAATACCATACCTACGGTGAAGCATGGTGGTGGCAGCATCATGCTGTGGGATGTTTTTCAGTGGTAGGGACTGGGAGACTAGTCAGGATCGAGGGACAGATTAACAGAGCAAAGTACAGCAAGATTCTTGATGAAAACCTGCTCCAGAGTGCTTAGGGCCTCAGACTGGGGTCAAAGGTTCACCTTCCAACAGGAAGGACACTGCCAATACAACGCAGGTGTGGCTTTGGACCAAGTCTCTGAATTTCCTTGAGTGGCCCAGACAGAGCCCCGACTTGAACCCGATCAAACATCTCTGGAGAGACCTGAAAATAGCTGTGCAGCTACGCTCCCCATCCAACCTGACATAGCTTGAGAGGATCTGCAGAGAAGAATGGAAGAAACCCCCAAATACAGGTGTGCCACACTCTAGAAGACTCGAGGCTATAATCGTTGCCAAAGGTGGTTCAACAAAGTACTTAGTAAAGGGTCTGAAAACGTAGGTAAATGTGATATGAGTTTTTTTAATTTGAATACATTTGCAAAAATGTCCTAAAACCTTTCTTTGCTTTGTCATTATGGGTTATTGTGTGTATATTGATGAGGGGAAAAAACAACATTTAACCAATTTTATAATAAGGCTGTAACGTAACAAAATGTGGGAAAAGTAAAGGGGACTGAATACTTTCTGAATGCACTGTAAAGCATATTACAAGTATAAAGCAGGTGCTTCCACACAGGTGTGGTTCCGGAGTTAATTAAGCAACTAGCATCCCAAAATACTTGGCAGGCCATTATTTTGGCTACCATGGCTTTTCTTAACCTTTATTTTTTCTAGGCAAGTCAGTTAAGAACTTATTCTAATTTAAAACGACGGCCTTACCCAGACGACGCTGGGCCAACTGTGTGCCGCCCTATGGGACTCCCAATCCCGGCCGGATGAAATAGAGCCTGGAATCAAACCAGGGTCTGTAGTCACGTGCCTAGCACTGAGATGCAGTGCCTTAGACCTCTGCGCCATAGGATGAAAATGATCCTTTATGATGTCTACATACCTTCTATCTAGTTTTAGACGTTCAATAGTGGCCTGGACTGTTTTTTTCTCCATAATAATCATTCCATTATAATATATTTTTTACTCCCAACCTCCTGCCACCCAGATTGAATTTGGCTTAGTTTTCTCACCCCTGATCTACATAATGAATTTGCTTTAAACTTCTCATGGGTAAATGTGTTTGATTTGATTCGATGTTCTATCATCTATCTTACTGTAAATCATTTCAATTTTAATGACCTCTGGTTACCCTAATATTGTAGTCTAAAGGCAGCATGTGGTATGTTGGCTGAGAAATAAAAAATATACTGTACAGTATTTCCCTATGATTGCTTTTCCGGCCAAGACTTCCTTGTTCATATTTTAGCTGGTATTTATTTAACACCTAGTTACTTAAACTCAATGTCAATACACCAATGTATTTGATGTATCTGTTTCTACTAGTCTATATACAGTAGATATGAGTGATATATAAACAGCCGTCAACCAAAAGGATGCAGTTGCCTCCTGTTTGACAACAGGCCGACCATGGCTGGATGTAAAAAGCAAATCAAATCAAATGTATTTATATAGCCCTTCTTACATCAGCTGATATCTCAAAATGCTGTAAAGAAACCCAGCCTAAACCCCTAACAGCAAGCTATGCAGGTGTAGAAGCACGGTGGCTAGGAAAAACTCCCTAGAAAGGCAAAAACCTAGGAAAAAACCTAGAGAGGAACCAGGCTATGAGGGGTGGCCATTCCTCTTCTGGCTGTGCTGGGTGGAGATTATAACAGAACATGGCCAAGATGTTCAAATGTTCATAAATGACCAGCATGGTCAAATAATAATAATCACAGTAGTTGTCGAGGGTGCAACAGGTCAGCACCTCAGGAGTAAATTGCAATTGGCTTTTCATAGCCGCTCCTGTTGTCTCTAGAGAGTTGAAAACAGCAGGTCTGTGACAGGTAGCACGTCCGGTGAACAGGTCAGGGTTCCATAGCCGCAGGCAGAACAGTTGAAACTGGAGCAACAGCACGGCCAGGTGGACTGGGGACAGCAAGGAGTCATCATGCCAGGTAGTCCTGAGGAATGGTCCTAGGGCTCAGGTCCCCCGAGAGAGAGAAAGAAAGAGAGAAAGGGAGAATTAGAGAGAGCATACTTAAGTTCACACAGGACTTCCGGCGCAGAGAGAGATGGCCGCCTCGCTTCGCGTTCCTAGGAAACTATGCAGTTTTTTGTTTTTTTACGTGTTATTTCTTACATTGGTACCCCAGGTCATCTTAGGTTTCATTACATACAGTCGGGAAGAACTACTGAATATAAGAGCAACGTCAACTCACCATCAGTATGACCAGGAATATGACTTTCCCGGAGCGGATCCTGTGTTCTGCCTTTCACCCAGGACAACGGATTGGATCCCAGCCTGCGACCCAAAACAAAGACGTCGTAAAAGAGGGAAACGAAGCGGTCTTCTGGTCAGGCTCCGGAGACGGGCACATCGCGCACCACTCCCTAGCACACTTCTCGCCAATGTCCAGTCTCTTGACAACAAGGTTGATGAAATCCGAGCAAGGGTAGCATTCCAGAGGGACATCACAGACTGTAACGTTCTTTGCTTCACAGAAACATGGCTCACTCGAGAGACGCTGACGGAGCCAGCTGGTTTCTCCACGCATCGCAACGACAGAAACAAACATCTTTCTGTTAAGAAGAGGGGCGAGGGCGTATGCCTTATGGTTAACGAGACCTGGTGTGGTCACAATAACATACAGGAACTCAAATCCTTCTGTTCACCTGATTTAGAATTCCTCACAATCAAATGTCGACCGCATTATCTACCAAGGGAATTCTCTTCGATTATAATCACAGCCGTATATATTCCCCCCCAAGCAGACACATCGATGGCTCTGAACAAACTTTATTTGACTCTTTGCAAATTGGAAACCACATATCCTGAGGCTGCATTCATTGTAGCTGGGGATTTTAACAAGGCTAATCTGAAAACAAGACTCCCTAAATTGTATCAGCATATCGATTGCGCAACCAGGGCTGGTAAAACCTTGGATCATTGCTATTCTAACTTCCGCGATGCATATAAGGCCCTCCCCCGCCCTCCTTTCGGAAAAGATGACCACGACTCCATTTTGTTGCTCCCTGCCTACAGACAGAAGCTAAAACAAGAAGCTCCAAGGTCTGTTCAATGCTGGTCTGACCAATCTGATTCCACGCTCCAAGACTGCTTCGATCACGTGGATTGGGATATGTTCCGCATTGCGGCGAACAACAACATTGACGAATACGCTGATTCGGTGTGCGAGTTCATTAGAACGTGCATTGAAGATGTCGTTCCCATAGCAACGATTAAAACATTCCCAAACCAGAAACCGTGGATTGATGGCAGCATGGCAGCATTCGAGTGGAACTGAAAGCGCAAACCACTGCTTTTAATCAGGGCAAGGTGACCGGAACCATGACCGAATACAAACAGTGTAACTATTGCTTCCGCAAAGCAATCAAACAAGCTAAGCGTCAGTATAGAGACAAAGTAGAGTCGCAATTCAATGGCTCAGACACAAGAGGTATGTGGCAGGGTCTACAGTCAATCACGGATTACAAAAAGAAAACCAGCCCCGTCGCAGACCAGGATGTCTTGCTCCCAGGCAGACTAAATAACTATTTTGCCCGCTTTGAAGACAATACAGTGCCACTGACACGGCCCGCAACCAAAACATGCAGACTCTCCTTCACTGCAGCCGACATGAGTAAAACATTTAAACGTGTTAACCCTCGCAAGGCTGCAGGCCCAGATGGCATCCCCAGCTGTGCCCTCAGAGCATGCGCAGACCAGCTGGCTGGTGTGTTTACGGACATATTCAATCAATCCTTCTCCCAGTCTGCTGTTCCCACATGCTTCAAGAGGTCCACCATTGTCCCTGTTCCCAAGAAAGCTAAGGTAACTGAGCTAAACGACTACCGCCCCGTAGCACTCACTTCCGTCATCATGAAGTGCTTTGAGAGACTAGTCAAGGACCATATCACCTCCACCCTACCTGACACCCTAGACCCACTCCAATTTGCTTACCGCCCAAATAGGTCCACAGACGATGCAATCTCAACCACACTGCACACTGCCCTAACCCATCTGGGCAAGAGGAATACCTATGTGAGAATGCTGTTCATCGACTACAGCTCAGCATTTAACACCATGGTACCCTCCAAACTCGTCATCAAGCTCGAGACCCTGGTCCTCGACCCCGCCCTGTGCAACTGGGTACTGGACTTCCTGACGGGCCGCCCCCAGGTGGTGAGGGTAGGTAACAACATCTCCACCCCGCTGATCCTCAACACTGGGGCCCCACAAGGGTGCGTTCTGAGCCCTCTCCTGGTGAGGGCCCTCGGAGTGTGGTGTCAGGAAAATAACCTCACACTCAACATCAACAAAACTAAGGAGATGATTGTGGACTTCAGGAAACAGCAGAAGGAGCACCCCCCTATCCACATCGATGGGACAGTAGTGGAGAGGGTAGTAAGTTTTAAGTTCCTCGGCGTACACATCACAGACAAACTGAATTGACAGCATCGTGAAGAAGGCGCAGCAGTGCCTCTTCAACCTCAGGAGGCTGAAGAAATTCGGCTTGTCACCAAAAACACTCACAAACTTCTACAGAAGCTGTATCACCGCCTGGTACGGCAACTGCTCCGCCCACAATCGTAATGCTCTCCAGAGGGTAGTGAGGTCTGCACAACGCATCACCGGGGGCAAACTACCTGCCCTCCAGGACACCTACACCACCCGATGTCACAGAAAGGCCATAAAGATCATCAAGGACAACAACCACCCGAGCCACTGCCTGTTCACCCCGCTATCATCCAGAAGGCGAGGTCAGTACAGGTGCATCAAAGCTGGGACCGAGAGACTGAAAAACAGCTTCTATCTCAAGGCCATCAGACTGTTAAACAGCCACCACTAACATTGAGTGGCTGCTGCCAACACACTGACTCAACTCCAACCACTTTAATAATGGGAATTGATGGAAATTGATGTAAAATATATCACTAGCCACTTTAAACAATGCTACTTAATATAATGTTTACATACGCTACATTATTCATCTCATATGTATATGTATATACTGCACTCTATCATCTACTGCATCTTTATGTAATACATGTATCACTAGCCACTTTAAACTATGCCACTTTGTTTACATACCCATACCTTACTCATCTCATATGTATATACTGTACTCGATACCATCTACTGCATCTTGCCTATGCCGTTCTGTACCCTCACTCATTCATATATCTTTATGTACATATTCTTTATCCCTTTACACTTGTGTGTATAAGGTAGTAGTTTTGGAATTGTTAGGTTAGATTACTCGTTGGTTATTACTGCATTGTCGGAACTAGATGCACAAGCATTTCGCTACACTCGCATTAACATCTGCTAACCATGTGTATGTGACAAATAAATTTGATTTGATTTGATTTGAAACCCTCCAGATATATCAGACTGACCCTAGCCCCCCGACACAAACTACTGCAGCATAAATACTGGAGGCTGAGACACTGGGGTCAGGAGACACTGTGGCCCCATCCGATGATACCCCCGGACAGGGCCAAACAGGCAGATATCACTTTGCAGATATCACTTTGCCAAAGCACAGCCCCCACACCACTAGAGGGATATCTTCAACCACCAACTTACCATCCTGAGACAAGGCTGAGTATAGCCCACAAAGATCTCCGCCACGTCACAACCCAAGGGGGGCCAACCCAGACAGGAAGACCACGTCAGTGACTCAACCCACTCAAGTGACGCACCCCTCCTAGGGTCGGCATGGAAGAGAACCAGTAAGCCAGTGACTCAGAGAATCCCCGTGGAGAGAGGGGAACCGGCTAGGCAGAGCCTTTCCGTTCACCTTCACACTCCTGGGCCAGACTACACTCAATCATAGGACCTACTGAAGAGATGAGTCTTCAATAAAGACTTAACGGTTGAGACGGAGTCTGCGTCTCTCAAATGGTTCGGCAGACCATTCCATAAAAATGGAGCTGTATAGGAGAAAGCCCTGCCTACAACAGTTTGCTTAGAAATTCTAGGGACAATTAGGAGGCCTGCGTCTTGTGACCGTAGCGTACGTGTAGGTATGTATAGCAGGACCAAATCGGAAAGATAGGTAGGAGCAAGCCCATGTAATGCTTTGTAGGTTATCAGTAAAACTTTGAAATCAGCCCTTGTCTTAACAGGAAGTCAGTGTAGGGAGGCTAGCACTGGAGTAATATGATCACATTTTCTGGTTCTAGTCAGGATTCTAGCAGCCGTATTTAGCACTAACTGAAGTTTATTTAGTGCTTTATCCGGGTAGCCGGAAAGTAGAGCATTGCAGTAGTCTAACCTAGAAGTAACAAAAGCATGGATTAATTTTTCTGCATTAATTTTTGACAGAAAATATCTTATCTTTGCAATGTTACGCAGATGGAAAAAAGTTGTCCTTGAAATGTTCGTCAAAAGAGAGATCTGAGTCCAGAGTAACGCCGAGGTCCTTCACAGTTTTATTTGAGACGACTGTACAACCATCAAGATTCATTGTCAGATTCATTGTCAGTTTCTTGGGACCTAGAACAAGTATCTCTGTTTTGTCCAAGTTTAAAAGTAGAAAATATGCAGCCATCCACTTTCTTATGTCTGAAACACAGGCTTCCATCGAGGGCAATTTTGGGGCTTCACCATGTTTCATTGAAATGTACAGCTGTGTGTCATCCGCATAGTAGTGAAAGTTAACATTATGTTTTCAAATGACACCCCCAAGAGGTAAAATATATAGTGAAAACAATAGTGGTCCTAAAAGGGAACCTTGAGGAAAACCGAAATTTACAGCTGATTTGTCAGAGGACACCCATTCACAGAGACAAACTGATATCTTTCCGACAGATAAGATCTAAACCAGGCCAGAACTTGTCCTTGTAGACAATTTGCGTTTCCAATCTCTCCAAAAGAATGTGGTGATCGATGGTATCAAAAGCAGCACTAAGGTCTAGGAGCACGAGGACAGATGCAGAGCCTCGGTCTGACACCATTAAAAGGTAATTTACCACCTTCACAAGTACAGTCTTAGTGCTATGATGGGGTCTAAAACCATACTGAAGCATTTCATATACATTGTTTGTCTTCAGGAAGGCAGTGAGTTGCTGCGCAACAGCTTTTTCAAAACATTTAGAGAGGAATGGAAGATCCGATATAGGCCGATAGTTTTTTATATTTTCTGGGTCAAGGTTTGGCTTTTTCAAGAGAGGCTTTATTACTGCCAGTGTTAGTGAGTTTGGTACACATCCGTTGGATAGCGAGCTGTTTATTATGTTCAACATAGGAGGGCCACACACAGGAAGCAGCTCTTTCAGTAGTTTAGTTGGAATAGGGTCCAGTATGCAGCTTGAATGTAACGAGGCCATGATTATTTTCATTGTTGTGTCAAGAGATATAGTACTCAAACACTTGAGTGTATCCCTTGATCCTAGATCCTGATAGAGTTGTGCAGACTCAGGACAACTGAGCTTTGGAGGAATACGCAGTTTAAAGAGGAGTCCATATTTTGCTTTCTAATGATCATGATCGTTTCCTCAAAAAAGTTCATGAATTTATTACTGCTGAAGTGAAAGCCATCCTCTCTTGGGGAATGCTGCTTTTTAGTTAGCTTTGCGACAGTATCAAAAATACATTTCGGATTGTTCTTATTTTCCTCAATTAGGTTGGAAAAATAGGATGATCAGCAGCATTGAGGGCTCTTCGATACTGCACGGTACTGTCTTTCCAAGCTAGTCGGAAGATTTTCAGTTTGGTGTGGCGCCATTTCCATTCCAATTTTCTGGAAGCTTGATTCAGAGCTCGGGTATATTCTGTATACCAGGGAGCTAGTTTCTTATAACAATTTTTTTTAGTTTTTAGGGGTGCAACTGCGTCTAAGGTATTGCGCAAGGTTAAATTGAGTTCCTCAGTTAGGTGGTTAACAGATTTTTTTTTGGTTAACTCTGACGTCCTTGGGTAGGCAGAGGGAGTCTGGAAGGGCATCAATGAATCTTTGGGTTGTCTGAGAATGGATAGCACGACTTTTGATGCTCCTTGGTTGGGGTCTGAGCAGATTATTTGTTGCGATAGCAAACGTAATAAAATGATGTTCCCGATAGTCCAGGATTATGAGGAAAAACATTAAGATCCACAATATTTATTCCATGGGACAAAACTAGGTCCGACAGTGAGCAGGTCCGGAGACATGTTGGACAAAACCCACTGAGTCGATGATGGCTCCGAAACCCTTTTGGAGTGGGTCTGTGGACTTTTCCATCTGAATATTAAAGTCACCAAAAATGTGAATATTATCTGCTGTGACTACAAGGTCCAATAGGAATTCAGGGAACTCAGTGAGGAACGCTGTATATGGCCCAGGAGGCCTGTAAACAGTAGCTATAAAAAGTGATCGAGTAGGCTGCATAGATTTCATGACTAGAAGCTCAAAATACGAAAACGGCAGTTTTTTTTTTGTAAATTGAAATTTGCTATCATAAATGTTAGCAACACCTCCGCCTTTGCGGGATGCTCGGGGGATATGGTCACTAGTGTAACCAGGTTGTGAGGCCTCATTTAACACAATAAATGTGTCAGGCTTAAGCCATGTTTCAGTCAGGCCAATCACATCAAGACTTTGATCAGTGATTAGTTCATTGATTATAACTGCCTTTGAAGTGAAGGATCTAACATTAAGTAGCCCTATTTTGAGATGTGAGCTATCACAATCTCTTTCAATAATGGCAGGAATGGAGGAGGTCTTTATTCTAGTGAGATTGCTAAAGCGAATACCGCCATGTTTAGTTTTGCCCAACCTAGGTCGAAGCACAGACACGGTCACAGTGGGGATAGCCGAGCTGACTACACTGACTGTGCTAGTGGCAGACTCCACTAAGCTGGCAGGCTGGCTAACAGCCTGTTGCCTGGCCTGTACCCTATTTCATTGTGGAGCTAAGGGAGTTAGAGCCCTGTCTATGCTCGTAGATAAGATGAGAGCACCCCTCCAGCTGGGATGGAGTCCGTCACTCCTCAACGGGCCAGGCTTGGTCCTGTTTGTTGGGTGAGTCCCAGAAAGAGGGCCAATTATCTACAAATTACAAACAGTTTTCAACCAGCAATTGAGTTGTGAGACTCTGCTGTAGAGCTCATCACTCCCCCTAACTGGGAGGGGGCCAGAGACAATTGCTCGATGCCGACACATCTTTCTAGCTGATTTACACTCTATGTTGCGCTTGATGACCTCTGATTGTTTCATCCTAACATCGTTGGTGCCGACGTGGATAACAATATCCCTATACTCTCTACACTCGGCAGTTTTAGCTTTAGCCAGCACCATCTTCAGATTAGCCTTAACGTCGGTAGCCCTGCCCCCTGGTAAACAGTGTATGATCGCTGGATGATTCGTTTTAAATTTAAGACTGTGGGTAATGGAGTCGCCAATGACTAGGGTTTTCAATTTGTCAGAGCTAATCGTGGGAGACTTTGGCGTCTCAGACCCCGTAACGGGAGGAGTAGAGACCAGAGAAGGCTCGGCCTCAGATTCCGACTCGCTGCTTAATGGGGAGAACCAGTTGAAAGTTTCTTTCGGCTGAATGAGCGACACCAGTTGAGCATTCCAACAGCATTTCCCTTAGTCTTCTGTTTTCAAAGCTGTGTGTTATTCCCGTAATTGTATTTTGAAATCTGCAAAAGGCAAATCAACAGCCGCAACCAACCATAGAAATATTATCCATAGATGGCAGTTCCCATTCAAGTCAGGACTGGCATCAGTTGCTAGTGTAACCATGAGTTGTATAGTCAAATTGCCAGGGTAAGAGGTTACAAATCCCTCCTATGGATTATATGTCTATGGCCACAACGCAACAAGCTGTAGCCTATATTTGTTGGGCATGCTGCCCAAACTGCAGCCTTCCCGATTGTAGGCATATCGGTAACTGCCAAAATAAAGGAAACACTTGATTAAACAAGGGATACAAAGTATATGTTATGGTGTGGGGTGCATTTTCCTGGCATGGTTTAGGTCCACTTGTAGAATCTATGCCAAGTCACATTGAAGCTGTTCTGGCAGCTCATAGTGGCGCAACACCCTTTTAAGTCAGTTTATGTTGGTGTTTCTTTAATTTTGTCAGATACCTGTATCTGTTTGTGATAAAACTTAATCTACATGTATTTTTTGGATAAACTATTGACCCTTTGTGGCTAAATTATGCTCTCTGGTGTAATTTGAACATTGAGAAAGGGCTCCTCCCCCCCATCTGATGATTAGCAGAGTGGCAGCAGGCAGTAGCAGGCTGTGTACACTCATTGCGAGCGGGCTCTTGAATCTTCCTGTGATTGCTGGTTGCAGTGAAAAAAAAGGTAAATATACAGTTGAAGTCAGAAGTTTACATACACCTTAGCCAAATACATTTAAACTCAGTTTTTCCACTAATCCTGACATTTAATCCTAGTAAAAATGCCCTGTCTAAGGTCAGTTAGGATAACTACTTTATTTTAAGAATATGAAATGTTGGAATAATAGCATATAAAATTATTTATTTCAGCTTTTATTTCTTTCATCACATTTCCAGTGGGTCAGAAGTTTACATACACTCAATTAGTATTTAGCAGCATTGCCTTTAAACTGTTTAACTTGGGTCAAACGTTTCAGCTAGCCTTCCACAAGCGTCCCACAATAAGTTGGGTGAATTTTGGCCCATTCCTCATGACAGAGCTGGTGTAACTGAGTCAGGTTTGTAGGCCTCCTTGCTCGCACACGTTTTTTCAGTTCTGCCCACAAATGTTCTATAGGATTGAGGTCAGGGCTTTTTTCCAATACCTTGAATTTGTTGTCCTTAAGCCATTTTGCCACAACTTTTGAAGTATGCTTGTGGTCATTGTTCATTTGGAAGACCCATTTGCGACTTCCTGACTGATGTCTTAAGATGTTGCTTCAATATATCCACATCATTTTCCTCCCTCATGATTCCATCTATTTTGTGAAGTGCACCAGTACCTCCTGCAGCAAAGCATCCCCACATGATGCTGCCAGCCCCGTGCTTCACGGTTGGGATGGTGTTCTTCGGCTTGCAAGCGTTCCCCTTTTTCCTCCAAACACAATGATGGTCATTATGGCCAATCAGTTCTATTTTGGTTGAGTTGAGGTGTTTTTTTTTTTACAGGGACAGTGCACATTAATCAACGTTTCAGTAAAACTGCCGGTTTTAGCCAGCCGGCTAATTTTCAACCGCAGTCCCTGGGCAGGTTATTAAAAAACAATTACAATATAGACAATCATTGAGCAGTGAGCACACGCAGAGCAACATAGGACAAGCAAGACGTAGCATACAGACAGAGCAACATAGAACAAAAAGCAGCAAGACAAAATTCATAAAAGCAACAAAGTGTTTCCACACCCCACAAGCTACAGACAACATGGAAAGCGGCAATACACAGCTAGGGATTATTTTCACAAATCTGATTGACATTTAGCCATGTCTTCATTTATTTTGTGAAAGTGTGATAGGTGGTGCAGTTATGTGTGTCTGATGGCAGTGTATTCCAGACATGGGAAGCTCTCACAGAGAAAGCGGATTTACTAAAGGTGCTTTTCCTTAATAAGAGAATACAGTCACCTCTCTCTTGTGGATCTGCTGCCATATGTTTGGGTTTTCTGTTTAACAAAAATACTGAGTGGGGGGGGGGGGAGCTAGGCCATTTAGGATCTTGAATACAAGACATGCATCGGTGTATTGCACAAGATTTTCCCAACACAGGAGCTCATGCTTTCTGAGGATGTAACAGTGATGATGGCTATTGAGCTTCCTATCAAGCACTTTGAAAGCCTGTTTGTAGACAGACTGAATAGGTTTTAATGTTGTACAGCAAGCTTGGGCCCAACTAGTCAAGCAGTATGTTAAGTGAGGGAGTATCATAAATTTGAAGTACAGTTTTGCTACCTCTGTAGTCAAACAATTTCGTATAAATCGAAAATTAGCTTGGTTGAATTTAGTTATCTGAATGACCTTTTTCACATGCTTTTTAAAAGAGAGGTTGGAATCAAGTATGATGCCAAGGTACTTAAAATCAGATACCACTTGGAGCTTCTCCCCTGGCACATAGACATCTGGTTCAGTAGCATCTGTTGCCCTCTTTGTGAAGAACATGCAAACAGTTTTTTTCACATTGAGATGCAAACACGAGTCACTGAGCCACTTTGTAACCTGGACCATTACAGTAGTGAGTTCTTATGCAGCTTGTTGTTTGCTCTTTGCATGCACATATATCACTGTATCATCTGCATACATTTGAACTTCAGACCCAGTACAGACAGACGGCAGATCATTAATGTACAGGCTGAACAGGAGGGGCCCCAGTATCTTTGGCTCACTGCGGTGCTGGTCAGCGCTCTTCTTCTGCCGTTCCCCAGCCAGTCCCAGCCGCACGTCGGGGGGGGGGGGGGGGGGGGATTGGTACTGTCACGACTCCTTTCCGAAGTTGGCTCCCCCGCCTGTCATCGTCACCGGCCTACTAGCCTCCACCGGTAACTGGTGGAGGACCCGAAACCTGTCCCTCTGCCTGCCCTGCCGGAAGCTGGGTCCGCAGTGTGTGGGGTCATTTAAAGTCCTGAGGAGGATAAACGAGGTGTGTTATAGGTTAACACTTCCTACAAAACTAACAGAAAAGGGAAAAGGGATCAGTGGCGGCTAGTAGGCCGGTGACGACGACCGCCGAGCACCGCCCGGAAAGGTGGGCGAGCCAACTTCGGCGGGAGTCGTGACATTAATCCTGCAAACACTTTTTTTTTGTGGCATGGAATCATTGAGATTCAAACCTATGTTTGGCTTTAGAGTTCTTTAGTGAGCTAATCACCTTGTTCACCTTTGACTCAGAAACATTTCTAAGAGGATATTTCTCCAAAAAGTACGATCTTTGTAACCATTTGCAGTTGCAAACTGTAGTCTGGCTTTTTTATGGCGGTTTTGGAGCAGTGGCTTCTTCCTTGCCGAGCGGCCTTTCAGGTTATGTAGATATAGGACTTGTTTTGCTATGGATATAGATACTTTTGTACCGGTTTCCTCCAGAATCTGCACAAGGTCCTTTGCTGTTGTTCTGGGATTGATTTGCACTTTTCGCACCAAACTACGTTCATCTCTAGGAGACAGAACACGTCTCCTTCCTGAGCGGTATGACGGCTGCGTGGTCCCATGGTGTTTATACTTGAGTACTATTGTTTGTACAGATGAACGTGGTACCTTCAGGTGTTTGAAAATTGCTCCCAAGGATGAACGAGACTTGTGGAGGTCTATCATTTTTTTCCTTTTTTTTCCTTCTTTGTGTCATGCACAAAGGAGATGCCCTAACCGTCTTGCCAAAACTGTAGTTTGTTAACATTTGTGGAGTGGTTGAAAAACGATTTTTAATGACTCCAACCTAAGTGTATATAAACTTCCAATTTCAACTGTAAATAGTATATACTGTATATATAGAATATACAGTATGTATTTCGTTAATAGTATATATAAATATTTGTTTTTACCAGGGGCTTCAGCCCCGGTAAGCCCCTGCATTCATCCGGCCCTTAGACCTACAACAAGCATTCCTCAATCATCTTCGCCATCGATGATAGTTATAGATTTCTGAGTTATTCCCCATCCTCTGAATTTACCATAAGGAGGAAGTATCTGGACTTGGAGTGACGAAAGACAGATGGCATGTTTGGAATCATCACTAAGGACTGTATGTTCATTGAAAATATTATTTTTGTGAGAGTGTTGGAGAAAATTTCCGAAAGCAAAAAACAATAGCTCTGTTGGCTGTCTGGATTCGGCTGTTCAGTTTGCAATTTTTCTGTTTTCCTTGACATTTCTGAAATGTTAAATCTTGAGAGATTGGAGACTTGGCACAACTGGCTACTGTGGATATGATATTATTAAATGACACAGCTAGCACATTTAGTTCCTTGGAAGATGTGGGAACATACAGTACTGTGCAGCCGTCTTCATCGACCTAGCCAAAGCTTTTGACTCTGTCAATCACCGTATTCATATCGGCAGACTAAACAGCCTTGGTTTCTCAAATGACTGCCTCGCCTGGTACACTAACTACATCTCAGATAGTGTTCAGTGTGTCAAATCGGAGGGCCTGTTGTCCGGACCTCTGGCGGTCTCTATGGGGGTGCCACAGGGTTAAATTCTCAGGCCGACTCTTCTCCATGTATATATCAATGATGTCGCTCTTGCTGCTGTTGATTCTCTGATCCACCTCTTTGGACACTGTGTTAACAAACCTCCAAACGAGCTTCAACGCCATACAACACTCCTTCCGTGGCCTCCAACTGCTCTTAAATGCAAATAAAACTAAATGCATGCTCTTCAATCGAGTCGCTGCCCTCACCCGCCTGCAGGCCTAGCATCACAACTCTGGACGGTTCTGACTTAGAATATGTGGACAACTATAAATACCTTGGTGTCTGGTTAGACTGTAAACTCTCCTTCCATACTCATATTAAGCATCTCCAATCCAAAATTAAATCAAGAAACAGCTTCCTATTTCGCAACAAAGCCTCCTTCAGTCATGCTGCCAAACATACCCTAGTAAAACTGACTATCCTGCCGATCCTTGATTTCGGCAATGTAATTTACAAAATAACCTCCAACACTCTACTCAGCAAATTGGATGCAGTCTATCACAGTGCCATCCGTTTTGTCACCAAAGCCCCATATATTATCCACCATTGTGACCTGTATGCTCTCGTTGGCTTGTCCTCGCTACATATTCATCGCCAAACCCACTGGCTCCAGGTCATCTATAAGTCTTTGCTAGGTAAAGCTTCACCTTATCTCAGCTCACTGGTCACCATAGCAAAACCCACCCATAGCACACGCTCCAGCAGGTATATTTCACTGGTCATCCCCAATGCCAACACCTCCTTTGGCAGCCTTTACTTCCAGTTCTATGCTGTCAATGACTGGAACGAATTGCAAAAATAACTAAAGTTGGAGACTTATATCTCCCTCACTAACTTCAAGCATCGGCTGTCAGAGCAGCTTACCGATCGCTGCAGCTATACACATCCCATCTGTAAATAGCCCATCCAATCAACTACCTACCTCATCCCCATATTTGTTTTTTGTTTTTGTCTGCTCTTTTGCACACCAGTATTTCTACTTGCACATCCTCATCTGCACATCTATCACTCCAGTGTTAATTGCTGAATTGTAATTACTTTGCCACTATGGCCTATTCATTGCCTTACCTCCTTACTTAATTTGCACACACTGTATATACAGATTTTCTATTGTGTTATTGACTGTACGTTTGTTTATCCCATGTGTAACTCTGTGTTGTTGTTTTTGTCGCACTGCTTTGCTTTATCTTGGTCAGGTCGCAGTTGTAAATGAGAACTTAAAGGTGAAAAATAAATCAATAATAATAATAATAGTTTCCCATTGGTTCTGGGAACAGTTTCCTGACTGATGAAACATAATGTTTCTCAAATGTTCTAAGAACAGAAGTGAACATTTGACCTATTCTGGGAATGGTCATGTTAGGTTACAGGGAGTTTCTGAAAACGTTTTACTATGGTTCTCTGAAAGTTTCCTGGGAGGTTTTATTAACGTAGTGATAACAGAAATTATAGGTTATTTCCTTAACTTTCACTGAATGTCTCAATACTTTTAATAACACTTCTAACCTAGTTTGGGTTAACTGTTTTAAACTCCAACCACAATAGGACACATGGAAATTAATTTGGTGATGCATTAATTGTCACGGCTGACTAGGTGTGTAGGTAGGAATCAGGTGCAGAGAGCAGAGAGTTCCAGGGGAAAAGTGCACTTTATTCCGGCACTGAAAATGGGAATGCCCAAAACACAGGGCGCAAACGCTGATCAACCCAAACACAGGGTAAACACAGTCCGGAGCACAACAACACATATGACACAAATGTAAACACAAAAATAATCCCGCACAACAAAGGCGGGTTACACAATCGTAAATAGGGAAACAAGTCAAGAAACACAAATCGGAAACAGGTGCAACGCATAAGACAAAACTAACAGAAAGGGGAAAAGGGATCGGTGGAGGCTAGTAGGCCGGTGACGACGACAGCCGAGCACCAACCGAACAGAACAGGCGGGGGGAGCCAACTTTGCGGCTGGGGAACGGCAGAAGAAGAGCGCTGACCAGCACCGCAGTGAGGCCCCCATGTTCGCACTGGGGGACCGGGTCTGGCTCTCGACCCGAAACCTGTCCCTCCGCCTGCCCTGCCGGAAGCTGGGTCCACAGTGTGTGGGGTCATTTAAAGTCCTGAGGAGGATAAACGAGGTGTGTTATAGGTTAACACTTCCTACAAAACTAAAAGAAAAGGGAAAAGGGATCAGTGGCGGCTAGTAGGCCGGTGACGACGACCGCCGAGCACCGCCCGGACAGGTGGGCGAGCCAACTTCGGCGGGAATCGTGACATTAACACTTTTTTCTTTGTGGCATGGAATCATTGAGATTCAAACCTATGTTTTTCTGTTTTCTGGCCAGGAAATTAGTTACTCTACTCAAAACAGACCCCATAGAGCACGGTTCATCAACTAGATTCGCAACCCTGCCATAGAGTATCGCAGTATGAGGCATAATACCCATAAAACCTAGCGGTCAAACAAGGAAAAACTATGGGAACCATTTCCATCATTCATTTCTCCCATGGGGTATTTTAGAAAAACCTAAAATAAGGGCTGGGTTTCGTGTAGGCTTACCCTGGCGTGAAGTTTTGATAACCGTGTAAATCTCTCTAGGTCATGGTGACTTTTATCTATATATTCGCCTGTATTTACCCCCCCAAATGAAATGCTAATTAGCTGTTAATGTAGCTATCATAAAGAACTAAAAATGTCATGATGATCTAGACGAGATTGCCGAATCAAGGCAAAGGTAAGCATCTCTGGATTAACTATTTAATGGTAGCTAAATTTAGTAATGAATAAATTGCCTACATTACTTTAAATTGACAATTCTGTGAACTGTCTTGTACAAGTTTTAAATTGACACAATACCTGTTAGCAAAGGTGTCAGCTAGAGAGCAGGGATTTTTTAGTCTTGCATGATGTCTACTTTGATGCTAATTATCATTTTCAAAATCTGAGAGTAAATAGTCGAACCCACAACCCATCCCAGT
The DNA here is from genome assembly GCF_045791955.1 of Oncorhynchus clarkii lewisi. NCBI lineage: Eukaryota > Metazoa > Chordata > Actinopteri > Salmoniformes > Salmonidae > Oncorhynchus > Oncorhynchus clarkii. The sequence continues at coordinate 24,716,415 of NC_092151.1, read as the reverse complement.
TTTTAAACTGGTTGTTCAGTACAGCACCGTTCCGTTCAATTGAACGTTCCAGAACGTAAAAATGTACTGAATGCAACCCTGAACACACTTAACAAGATAGAAGATAGAGTTTTGTTGATGCTGAGAACGCAATGTATATGTTTTTAAATAACATTCTTAGAATGTTCTTTGAACATGAATGTTTTCTTGTGGTTTTTATGGAAAGTTTTCTTAATGTTCAGAGAACATGACTTTAAATAGAACCATAAGGAAACCTGCAGGAACTGTTACGCTAAAGTACTAAAATTCCCACAGATGAACATTGTTTCTTAATGTTCTCTGAACTATTTTAGTACATTTCCAATGTCAAACCAGTTGGAGATCATTCCAGGAAACATTACCAAAAATGTAATTAAATGTAACCATGTTTGAACTTTTAGGAAATATTCTGTTAAAGTCATAAAATACCAAGAAAATAACATTATTTTGTCATGTTCCTTAAATGTGCTGAAATGTTCCAAAGTCAAGCAACTAAACTCGGCAAAAAAAGAAACGTCCTCAAACTGTCAACTGCGTTTATTTTCAGAAAATTAACGTGTGAAAATTTGTATAAGCATAACAAGATTCAACAACTGAGACATAAACTGAACAAGTTCCACAGACGTGACTAACATAAATTAAATAATTTGACCCTGAACAAAGGGGGGGGGGGGTCAACATTAAAAGTAACAGTCAGTATCTGGTGTGCATCTGGTGTGCAGTGCATCTCCTCCTCATGGACTGCACCAGATTTGCCAGTTCTTGCTGTGAGATTTTACCCCACTCTTCCACCATGGCTCTAGCCCTCAACCTCCAATCCAACAGGTCCCAGACGTGCTCAATGGGATTGAGATCCGGGCTCTTCGCTGGCCATGGCAGAACACTGACATTCCTGTCTTGCAGGAAATCATGCACAGAACGAGCAGTATGGGTGGTGGCTCCAAAGTACAGGCCTCGGTGTAACGCTCATTCCTTCGACGATAAACATGAATCCGACCATCACGCCTGGTGAGACAAACCCACAACTCGTCAGTGAATCCAGTCCTATCTGGTCCAGGGACGGTGGGTTTGTGCCCATAGGCGACGTTGTTGCCGGTGATGTCTAGTGAGGACCTGCCTTAGAACAGGCCTACTAGCCCTCAGTCCAGCCTCTCTCAGCCTATTCTGAGCACTGATGGAGGGATTGTGCGTTCCTGGTGTAACTCGGGCAGTTGTTGTTGCCATCCTGTACCTGTCCAGCAGGTGTGATGTTTGGATGTACCGATCCTATGCAGGTGTTGTTACACGTGGTCTGCCAATGCGAGGACGACCAGCTGCCTGTCCTGTCTCCCTGTAGCACTGTCTTAGACGTCTCACAGTACGGACATTGCAATTTATTGCCCTGGCCACATCTGCAGTCCTCATGCCTCTTTGCAGCATGCCTAAGGCACGTTCACGCAGATGAGCAGGTACCCTGGGCATCTTTCTTTTGGTGAAGTTAGGGTTCTGAAAAAGGGGCATTTCTTTTTTGGCTGAGTTTAAATACTGCACCATTCCCAGAATGTAGTGGAAAGGTTTTATGCAAAATAACTATAGGACAACCACGCTCTCACCACGCTCTGAGAAACATACGGTTCTCAGAACATTATGTGTTAGCTTGAAATCAGATGTTTATTTGAAAGATAGATAGACTTCTAATAATTCTAAAACTCAGTTTGAGCTTGGGACATGCTTGCAGAAGAGCTCAGAAGAAGACAATAACATGACATTTTGAAAGAAAATATTATTTTAATATTAGCACAAGACATCATTTTAGTATTTCAATAAACTTTATTTGATTGAAATCGGATACTATAATATTCCTATTGTTTACCATATTATGCATAATTTCAATATGTATAACTTCAGCTTTGTTTCAAACATATTTTTGCAGTATTTAGAATCAAATAAGAAAAGGAATACCTGAATTATAGTGAATACATTGCACCGGCCGACAAACAAGAAAATACAAGCGATAAACAAAACTTGGGTGCTCTGGTCTGCAACACTAGCCTCACATACAGTAGCAGGCTGGCCAGTAGTACTCACAGGGCAGAGGTCTGCACCACTAGCCTCACATACAGTAGCAGGCTGGCCAGTAGTACTCACAGGGCAGAGGTCTGCACCACTAGCCTCACATACAGTAGCAGCCTGGCCAGTAGTACTCACAGGGCAGAGGTCTGCACCACTAGCTTCACATACAGTAGCAGGCTGGCCAGTAGTACTCACAGGGCAGAGGTCTGCACCACTAGCCTCACATACAGTAGCAGGCTGGCCAGTAGTACTCACAGGGCAGAGGCAAGGCAGACCACAGAATTAGGATAGGGACTTGAATAGCAAAACTAATATGGTAAATTCAAATTACCTCTCTAATATAGTGTGATTTAAAACCATACAGATTAATACTGATTGGAGGACGAGATTAGACAGTGCATTGTGAAAATCTATTACGTATTAACTCTCCGTAGCTACGGCTTCCAAGTTGCCATATGACCATCTGGAGGGATGGAGATGTCAGCAGTCATTTTCTTCAGCACCCCTGGTCAAGGTGTTCTACAGCTCTACAGTGTGATGTCACTGTGATTTAGAGACTGCTCTGCTTCATATTTTCCTGTGTATGAAAGAGAGAGGACAACGTGAAAGGAGAGAGTGACAGTTTCATGAGTTGAGACAGAGATGAAAAGAGTGGTAAGGACAGAAAAAAGAAAATGAGGACGGGAGGAGAAGAGATCATATTATTCAGAGTAAATTAAACCACATGTTGCTTGTACCTAAAGGCAGACAGATTATAAATCAGAGGTAAGAGCTTATAGTTCCATCGTTTTCAATGCAATACTGACAAAATATCTAATAAATCACTCAGAACATCAGATATAGTGCTAAACCAGTTTATCTTCTACTATACACTGTCACTGACTGCCTCAGGTGTACCGTGTCACTACACCTGTGGGCTCGTGGTATCTTTATTCATAAAGGATTGATACCAGTTGTACAAGAACTGGCACCCAAGCCAAAATCAGATGTCCAAAGCTGATCCTACAGTATGTTCAGGTAAATCAACCGGGACCGATGACAAACTATGGCAGTAAAGCATGTACTGTGCTGTCATGCCCCAATCTGCTCCACTCTCTATGTTGAGGGTTGTAACTGCACCACACAGGCAGCACATTGCATGACACTGCATATCTGAAGTGAAAAAACTGATTCCAACAACTTTACTCCTGCTAGATCCAATTATATACTTCAACCAATTATATACTAGAATCATTGATGTTGTCATGACTGGCCTGCTTGGGTCAGGTTACCGTGGACCACAATCTTTCATAGAGATCTCTCACACCCACCAGAGGGAAAGAGATCGAGAGGTATGGAGATGGGGGGGTTTTATGACACCTCACGCCCATTGTGAATCTTAAGGCAGCAGACAAAATTAATTTGTCCTCTCACTATGGAGAACCGGCCTCTGAACATTAACATGCAATAAATTGACATTGGGACAATAGGTTTTGTCAGCCACAATGGTGGTAATGACGATAGATGGAATATGAAAATGAATGTCATTTTTGTTATGGGGACTTGAACGTTAGGCAGTGGTAGCCACTCGGATAGCAGCTAGCTAACTGCGATGATCCCGAGTAAAGGTTCAGAGCTTGCGGTAGGAATCCGCAGTCCGATATGTTCTGGGTTGATATTGCGCTGTGCAGGCTGGCAGGAATTGACCAGGCTTAAGGTGGCAGATGTCCCAGTTAATGGTGATGGCTAACTAGCAGTGGCTAACTCACTACTAGCTAGTAGCTAGTTAGCTGCTTGGCTTCAAAGGGGGTTACGGTTCTAAAGTTAAAAAAAAATTGCAGATCCATGCCGCAATGGGTGAGGCGGGTTGCAGGAGAGTATGTTCAGTCCGTAGATGGAAAATATTAATAAAAAAATATATACGAAATATTTAGGAAGAAAAAAACAATATATACAGTGCCTTGCGAAAGTATTCGGCCCCCTTGAACTTTGCGACCTTTTGCCACATTTCAGGCTTCAAACATAAAGATATAAAACTGTATTTTTTTGTGAAGAATCAACAACAAGTGGGACACAATCATGAAGTGGAACGACATTTATTGGATATTTCAAACTTTTTTAACAAATCAAAAACTGAAAAATTGGGCGTGCAAAATTATTCAGCCCCTTTACTTTCAGTGCAGCAAACTCTCTCCAGAAGTTCAGTGAGGATCTCTGAATGATCCAATGTTGACCTAAATGACTAATGATGATAAATACAATCCACCTGTGTGTAATCAAGTCTCCGTATAAATGCACCTGCACTGTGATAGTCTCAGAGGTCCGTCAAAAGCGCAGAGAGCATCATGAAGAACAAGGAACACACCAGGCAGGTCCGAGATACTGTTGTGAAGAAGTTTAAAGCCGGATTTGGATACAAAAAGATTTCCCAAGCTTTAAACATCCCAAGGAGCACTGTGCAAGCGATAATATTGAAATGGAAGGAGTATCAGACCACTGCAAATCTACCAAGCCCTGGCCGTCCCTCTAAACTTTCAGCTCATACAAGGAGAAGACTGATCAGAGTTGCAGCCAAGAGGCCCATGATCACTCTGGATGAACTGCAGAGATCTACAGCTGAGGTGGGAGACTCTGTCCATAGGACAACAATCAGTTGTATATTGCACAAATCTGGCCTTTATGGAAGAGTGGCAAGAAGAAAGCCATTTCTTAAAGATATCCATAAAAAGTGTAGTTTAAAGTTTGCCACAAGCCACCTGGGAGACACACCAAACATGTGGAAGAAGGTGCTCTGGTCAGATGAAACCAAAATTGAACTTTTTGGCAACAATGCAAAACGTTATGTTTGGCGTAAAAGCAACACAGCTGAACACACCATCCCCACTGTCAAACATGGTGGTGGCAGCATCATGGTTTGGGCCTGCTTTTCTTCAGCAGGGACAGGGAAGATGGTTACAATTGATGGGAAGATGGATGGAGCCAAATACAGGACCATTCTGGAAGAAAACCTGATGGAGTCTGCAAAAGACCTGAGACTGGGACGGAGATTTGTCTTCCAACAAGACAATGATCCAAAACATAAAGCAAAATCTACAATGGAATGGTTCAAAAATAAACATATCCAGGTGTTAGAATGGCCAAGTCAAAGTCCAGACCTGAATCCAATCGAGAATCTGTGGAAAGAACTGAAAACTGCTGTTCACAAATGCTCTCCATCCAACCTCACTGAGCTCGAGCTGTTTTGCAAGGAGGAATGGAAAAAAATGTCAGTCTCTCGATGTGCAAAACTGATAGAGACATACCCCAAGCGACTTACAGCTGTAATTGCAGCAAAAGGTGGCGCTACAAAGTATTAACTTAAGGGGGCTGAATAATTTTGCACGCCCAATTTTTCAGTTTTTGATTTGTTAAAAAAGTTTGAAATATCCAATAAATGTCGTTCCACTTCATGATTGTGTCCCACTTGTTGTTGATTCTTCACAAAAAAAATACAGTTTTATATCTTTATGTTTGAAGCCTGAAATGTGGCAAAAGGTCGCAAAGTTCAAGGGGGCCGAATACTTTCGCAAGGCACTGTACAAGGGACGGGATAAGACAATCAAAACATCCCACTGCTACGCCATCTTGGAGGAAAAAGGCGTAGCAGTGGGATATATCCTCTGCTTCGCTAACACTCTCCTCCTCTCCCTCAGTAGTCTTATTATCCTTCTCTTCCTCTTCAATTACAACCTCCTCGTCCTCTTCTACTCCTTCCATCCCCTCATCCTCACCTCTTTCCTCTAGTACCTCTTCCTCCTCCTCTCTGTCTTCCCAAGCATCCGCCTCTTCTTCTATTTCCTCAACTACCACTTTAATTCCTCCCCTATCCTCCTCCTCTGCAAGCTCTGTCTCCAGGTCTCTCTGCCTGCATGGGGTCTCAGACAGTGCAGGCAGTGGTCTGGAGGGGGGCAGGCTGGCCTGGGAGAGAGAGAGAGAGAGAGTCTGGGGTGTGACCGAGGGGGTCCATGGAGGGGTGAAGAAGGGGGTTATGGGAGGGGAAGGGGCCTGAGTGGACATGGAGAAGGGAGTATTAGCCCAACCCTGTCTGGGTTGGCGCCCCCCCCCTGAGACTGGGACGGAGATTTGTCTTCCAACAAGACAATGATCCAAAACATAAAGCAAAATCTACAATGGAATGGTTCAAAAATAAACATATCCAGGTGTTAGAATGGCCAAGTCAAAGTCCAGACCTGAATCCAATCGAGAATCTGTGGAAAGAACTGAAAACTGCTGTTCACAAATGCTCTCCATCCAACCTCACTGAGCTCGAGCTGTTTTGCAAGGAGGAATGGGAAAAAATGTCAGTCTCTCGATGTGCAAAACTGATAGAGACATACCCCAAGCGACTTACAGCTGTAATTGCAGCAAAAGGTGGCGCTACAAAGTATTAACTTAAGGGGGCTGAATAATTTTGCACGCCCAATTTTTCAGTTTTTGATTTGTTAAAAAAGTTTGAAATATCCAATAAATGTCGTTCCACTTCATGATTGTGTCCCACTTGTTGTTGATTCTTCACAAAAAAAATACAGTTTTATATCTTTATGTTTGAAGCCTGAAATGTGGCAAAAGGTCGCAAAGTTCAAGGGGGCCGAATACTTTCGCAAGGCACTGTACAAGGGAAGGGGCCTGAGTGGACATGGAGAAGGGAGTATTAGCCCAACCCTGTCTGGGTTGGCGCCCCCCCCCCCCCCCCTTGGGTTGTGCCGTGGCGGAGGTCTTTGTGGGCTATACTCAGCCTTGTCTCAGGATGGTAAGTTGGTGGTTGAAGATATCCCTCTAGTGGTGTGGGGGCTGTGCTTTGGCAAAGTGGGTGGGGTTATATCCTTCCTGTTTGGCCCTGTCCGGGGGTGTCCTCGGATGGGGCCACAGTGTCTCCTGACCCCTCCTGTCTCAGCCTCCAGTATTTATGCTGCAGTAGTTTATGTGTCGGGGGGCTAGGGTCAGTTTGTTATATCTGGAGTACTTCTCCTGTCCTATTCGGTGTCCTGTGTGAATTTAAGTGTGCGTTCTCTAATTCTCTCTTTCTCTCTCTCGGAGGACCATGCCCCAGGACTACCTGACATGATGACTCCTTGCTGTCACCAGTCCACCTGGCCGTGCTGCTGCTCCAGTTTCTTCCAACTGTTCTGCCTTATTATTATTCGACCATGCTGGTCATTTATGAACATTTGAACATTTTGGCCATGTTCTGTTATAATCTCCACCCGGCACAGCCAGAAGAGGACTGGCCATCCCACATATGCTCTCTCTAATTCTCTCTTTCTTTCTCTCTCTCGGAGGACCTGAGCCCTAGGACCATGCCCCAGGAATACCTGACATGATGACTCCTTGCTGTCCCCAGTCCACCTGACTGTGCTGCTGCTCCAGTTTCAACTGTTCTGCCTTATTATTATTCGACCATGCTGGTCATTTATGAACATTTGAACATCTTGACCATGTTCTGTTATAATCTCCACCCGGCACAGCCAGAAGAGGACTGGCCACCCCACATAGCCTGGTTCCTCTCTAGGTTTCTTCCTAGGTTTTGGCCTTTCTAGGGAGTTTTTCCTAGCCACCGTGCTTCTACACCTGCATTGCTTGCTGTTTGGGGTTTTAGGCTGGGTTTCTGTACAGCACTTTGAGATATCAGCTGATGTACGAAGGGCTATATAAATAAATTTGATTTGATTTTGATTTGATTAGACTCGACACAAGATGGTTGTTGGGGATGTAAGAATATGTCGAAGATAAATACACAACGCAGAGACAGAGTACGAGTGGTCTAGAGGACTGGAACTAACGATTAAGGGAAATAGTGTTTTTTCTGTAATAGGGAATTATTGATCAATGGTTCAGAGACATGGGAGGAATATGTCTTCTGAAATAGGATACTTGTTATTTGGCCATTGGCTAGTTTTATTGCAAGGAATTCTAATTGGTCAATTCTAATTGGGGCGGCAGGGTAGCCTAGTGGTTAGAGCGTTGGACTAGTAACTGGAAGGTTGCAAGTTCAAATCCCCAAGCCGGCAAGTCTGTTGTTCTGCCCCCTGAACAGGCAGTTAACCCACTGTTCTTAGGCCGTCATTGAAAATAAGAATTTGTTCTTTATCTGACTTGCCTAGTAGTTAAATAAAGGTAAAAAAAACAACACAAAAAAAAAAAACTATATGCTGTTCCTTTGTTCTGTGGGGATAGAATCACTGAGAGAGCATCACTAAGGACAGGGGTGTATGACCATCTACCTCCCTGTCCTATTTTCCTGCCCCTGATTTGCATTGGGGTTAGTCTTATTAAAGTGTAACATAAATTGCTAACAGGGATGTATAGAATCAGAGGATTTGGAAGGAGAGCTGACCATTATTGGACTACAGCGGTGAGTGGGTGTCTGGGTGAAGGTTGGTCTGTGGGGGAAGGTGCGAGTGGAGGGTTCTGACTTCCCAAATATGAAAGCGTTGTCTGTTAGACTCCATTGGTATTGTCTAAATTAGAGGTCGGACAATTAATTAGGGCTGTGTGACGACCCTCCCACTCTGTCTGCAGTATTCTCTCTTTGTTCTTGTTTCCTTATTAGGATGCCGGTGGGCGGAGTTTGGAGGGCCGTCAGCTACATGGGAAACACCTGGGCCCGGTGTGTCCCAGGATAAATAGACCTCTTCCACATTCATGGAAGAGACTCTCTCCATGCAGACACCTTTACAGATTTTGTTGTGTATCTTGGTGGCCTTTTGGTTGTTTGCTTTGGCACCTTTCAACACCCTGCATTATCACATTCATGCATGCAAAACACTCACTTACACTACTGATTACTGATTACACACACCATTGTATATTGTACTTAGTTACTTATTTAATAAATGTATATTTTGTTACTCCTTATCTCCACGTTGTCTCCCTTTTGTTACGGGCTTTGAGCCGGTTCGTGACAGCTGATTTCAAGTTTTTCTAACAATCGGAAATCGGTAATTTTGGACGCCGATTTTGCAGATTTTTTTTTTTACACCTTTATTTAATCTTTATTTAACTAGGCAAGTCAGTTAAAGAACACATTCTTATTTTCAATGACGGCCTAGGAACGGTGGGCTAACTGCCTTGTTCAGGGACAGAACGACAGATTTTTACCTTTTCAGCTCTGGGATTCAATCTTGCAACCTTACAGTTAACTAGTCCAACGCTCTAACTACCTGCCTCTCATTGCACTCCACGAGGAGCCTGCCTGTTACGCAAATGCAGTAGAAGCCAAGGTAAGTTGCTAGCTAGCATTAAACTTATCTTATAAAAAACAATCAATCAATCATAATTACGAGTTAACTACACATGGTTGATGATATTACTAGTTATTCTAGCGTGTCCTGCGTTGCATATAATCAATGCAACGCTGGGGGATGATTTAACAAAAGCGCATTTGCAAAAAAGCACAATCGTTGCACGACTGTACCTAACCATAAACACCAATGCCTTAAAATCAATACACAGAAGTATATATTTTTAAACCTGCATATTTAGCTAAAAGAAATCCAGGTTAGCAGGCAACATTAACCAGGTGAAATTGTGTCACTTCTCTTGCGTTCATTGCACGCAGAGTCAGGGTATATGCAACAGTTTGGGCAGCCTGGCTCATTGCGAACTAATTTGCCATAATTGTACGTAATTATGACATAACACTGAAGGTTGTACAATGTAACAAGAATATTTAGACTTAGGGATGCCACCTGTTAGAAAAAATACAGAACGGTTCCGTATTTCACTGAAATAATAAACGTTTTGTTTTCGAAATTATAGTTTCCAGATTCTACCATATTAATGACCAAAGGCTCATATTTCTGTGTGTTATTATGTTATAATTAAGTCTATGATTTGATATTTGTAGGACTTGCTATGTAAAGAATGGAGAATAGAGAAATTTACAAGTCAGGTAGAATACATTTGCATGAAAATAACACCTAATCGGGGATACAAACAAAGAAGATGCAACAAAGAAGGAATATGTCTGGAAATAACAATACAGCCTAGTTTGCATATTCCATGATAGCATGTTGATATCAATAAAATCTCTCTCTCTCTCTCACAATATTGTATAACTAACAACAGTCCTTTTCAAAATCCTATATTCCCTAACACTAAACCTTAACCCTAACATTAACCCCCAAAACCTAACCCTAGCTCCTAACCCTTATCCTAAAACGAACCCTAGCCCCTAACCCTAATTCTAACCTTAAACCCCCCAGAAATAGCACTTGACCTTGTGGGGACAAACAAAATGTCCCCAGTTGGTCCAATTTTTGTTTATCTACTATTCCTGTGGGGACTTCTGGTCCCCAGAAGTATGGTTAAACACGCACACACACACACACACACACACACACACACACCTGTGAGTGGGGATCCTGGGGTGGGTAAGGCAGAACCAAAGTAGTCAAGTGCTTAAAAAACTCCCTAGGGTTTGCAGTGTTAAGACATGAGCGCTGCTGCCTTCTGCAGGGGAAACAGAGTATTATAAACGGAGTGGTTTGAGCCCTGAATGCTGATTGGCTGACAGCCGTGTTATATCAGACTGAATACCATGGGTATGACAAAACTGCTCTAATTACGTTGGTAACCAGTTTATAATAGCAATAAGGCACCTCGAGGGTTTGAGGTATATGGCCAATATACCACGGCTTAGGGCTGTATCCAGGCACTCCGCAGAGCATACCTTAGCCGTGGTATATTAGCCATATACCACACCCCCTCGTGCCTTATTGCTTAATTATACACCACATGCTATATATCAGTGCATTTCTATGGTTATAGCTAGATACAGTCTGTCATTCCATCCATTCGTTAAACCAGGGGCGCAACATTGGTTTTAGAAGTGGGGGGGACATAATTATTATTATTTATTTATTTTATCCAGTAGGATAAACACCCCAAACAGCCTACCCGACCGCTCGGAGGCATCCACATGGTCCTAAAGCACACCTGCCTTGTTTCGTATCACATTCTAATTATAAACAGGGGGGGGACAAAAATGACATTTCAGAATGTGTCCCCAGTGAATGATGTCCCTCTGAGTTAAACAGTCATCTGCCAACTGGCCACATTAATTTGATAGTGAATCCAAAAGATTTCTAGAGATAATAAACATCCTTTCATCTAATAATAAGGGTGTAATGATGGGTAGGATAAAAGCCAGAGTTTGGGTTGTATTTCAAACAACATCTCAAGACATCAGTCAGGAAATTAAGCTTGGTCCCAAATGGGTCTTCCAAATGGACAATGACCCCAAGCATGTTTCCAAAGTTGTGGCAAAATGACTTAAGGACAACAAAGTCAAGGTATTGGAGTGGCCATCACAAAGCCCTGATCTCAATCCTATAGAAAACTTGTGGGTAGAACTGAAAAAGTGTGTGCGAGCAAGGAGGCCTACAAACCTGACTCAGTTACACCAGCTCTGTCAGGAGGAATGGACCAAAATTCACCCAACTTATTGTGGGAAGCTTGTGGAAGGCTACCCAAAACGTTTGATCCAAGTTAAACAATTTAAAGACAATGCTACCAAATACTAATTGAGTGTATGTAAACTTCTGACCCACTGGGAATGTGATGAAAGAAATAAAAGCTGAAATAAATAATTCTCTCTACTATTATTCTGACATTTCACAATCTTAAAATAAACTGGTGATCCTAACTGACCTAAGACTGGGCATTTTTACTAGGATTAAATGTCAGGAATTGTGAAAAACTGAGTTTAAATGTATTTGGCTAAGGTGTATGTAAAATTCCGACTTCAACTGTACCTGATCTGAATTTCGAGTCTCATAGCAAAGGGTCTGAATCCTTATGTAATAAATAAGGTATCTTTTTTTTTTTTTTATACATTTTCTAACATTTCTAAAAACCTGTTTCGCTATGTCATTATCGGGTGTTTTGTGTAGATTGCTGATAATGTATTTGTATTTAATCCATTTTTGAATAAGGAAGTAACATAACAAAATGTGTAAAACGTCCATTCCATGGGTCAGAATACTTTCAGAAGGAACTGTATATTATTCCTATCGCACCACGTGTGTATATTTTATTTTACAATTGAATTAAACCATTAAATAAATATTAGCACATCAAAATGACGTCATTATAGTAAACTAGCCTACTCCATACAGTAAATGATTTTGCCTATGTGACTTCGACAATACGTTATCAAACCCAACTTGCCTTATCAACACAGTAGGCCTAAATATTTCCTAACAAGATCACAAATTAAATATACTTACTCCTCAACTGCCACTTGTTGTACCATTTCTTTGCCATAGTCTTTTCTGTTAAAAATACAATTAAATTAATGTCTGTGTTGCTGCGGAGCTCTAAAATACCGTGCCCGTCTCTCACTCTATGAATGGTCACTGCTTTCCGAATACCTCGAAACATCCCTACCATTAACCATTAACCCTAAACTCTAACCATAACCATAACCTTACCTCAAACTAAACTTAACCCATATTAATTTTACATTACATTGAAGTACGGACATCCAATGATCCCGGATAGCACGGACACTCTGGGAAATCATATGAACTTGTTTGTTAGACTGCTCCTATTGGTTGTCTGATGTACTGGGAACTGGCAACAACAGTCTGTCTGTAAATTGCTGTTACGAATCTCTTTTGGCCCGACAGTCTAGGGGGGATGGTAGTGAGACCCGTAACATAACTCATGTAAATTATAATAGTGACAAAGTAAAAGTGAACGAAATAACCACGACAACCGAAATAATAACCAGGGTTTAACACACGGTAAACTCTGGAACAATAAGTATTCATAAGCTAGACTAGCCTATTTCACCAGCTAACTAACTAACTCAGTGGGTGGTCCGCCCAAACTAGTGTGTTTTAACAAAGTTTACCTACCCCATATTAAGCAAACACCATAAGCAAAAACAATACTTGACAAAGTGATTTGGAGGTGCTCAAACAAAAGAAGAGGTTAATTAATACACAAAGAGCGAGTACATACATGGCATTTACAAAGAGATCTACAATGAACAGCTATCTACCAACATGGCATTACAAAGATTGAGCTCTAGAGCAAACAAATGATGGGGTTTTTAAACCACTGTGATAGGGTATGAAACAGGAGGAGGTGTGTCTTCTGAATGGGTTGATTGTTGACATAGTGAATTTTCTTGTACACACAGACACAGGATACCTGTATAACACTCCCACCCTTAAAAGAGCAACCCTGGGATTGCTATTACAATTAATACTCACAACAAAATTAATACTTACAACAACAACAACATCAACCTTGCCAAAACATACAAAAATCATTTTTACACACGAGACAAAGCATCTGCCAACACATTATCTGTGGCGGATGTACTCAGCGCCCAACGATAAGGCGCTGGTTCTGGTTGTACATTCGGTGGAACAGTCTGGTAGGGCACTGGAACCAATGTAACTTCAAAGTATTGCAGAGCCAACAACAAAGCAAGAGCTTCTTGTTCTATTGTCGCATAGTTTGTTTGACATTTATTAAATTTACGGGAAAAATAACAAACAGGATGATCTATTCCACTCTTGTCCTGCTGCAGTAGAACAGCACCAGCACCTCTGGCACTAGCATCTACCTCAAGCTTGAACGGTTGTTCAAAATCCGGAGCAGCAAGTACAGGGGTACTACATAAGAGTGCTTTCGCAGATTCAAAAGCGCTCTTACATTCAGGGGACCACACAAATGGTCTAGCCGGACTGAGCAAATCAGTCAATGGAGCAACTACCGCAGAGAAATTTTTACAGAAGCTACGGTAGTAGCCAACCATCCCTAAAAAGCGGCGTAGCTCTCGTCTAGTGGTAGGTGCAGGGAATGCAGTTATAGCCAAGACCTTGGCATCAACAGGGCGCACCTGTCCATGGCCAACCTCTTTACCGAGATAGGTAACAGTAGCCTTCCCAAACTCGCACTTTGCCAAGTTCAGGGTTAGAGACGCAGCTGCCAACCGTTCACATACTACCCTTAGCAAGTCAACATGATCTGACCACTCAGACGAATAAATCACTAGGTCATCAAGGTATGCACTACAATTAGGAACGCCAGCTAATACAGAGTTAACCAGTCGTTGGAAAGTGGCTGGTGCATTTCGCATCCCAAAAGCCATGACTGAGTACTGTAGGAAGTTGTCTGGGGTCACAAAGGCAGAAATCTCTGAAGCACGTGAAGTTAACGGAACCTGCCAGTAACCTTTTAAGAGGTCCAACTTAGTTACATACTTAGCTGCACCAATAGTGTCGATACAGTCGTCCAGTCTGGGTAACGGGAACGAATCTGGCATTGTGACAGAATTTACCTTTCGATAATCCGTACATAACCTGGACGTACCATCAGGTTTAGGAACCAGAATGCAAGGAGAACTCCAAGGGCTTGAACTTGGCTTAGCCAGGTCATTCTCCAACAAATATCTCACCTCATCCCTCATTATCTTCCTCTTGGAAGCGTTGATACGATATGGGTGTTGCTTGATAGGTGTAGCATTTCCAACATTAATGTCATGTTCCAACACATTTTCATCTCTGGTACACAACTCTTGGGACAAGAACTGTTCTTTAAGGACTTTCATTGGTCCTCTTACTGTGTGACCAAACACTAGTTCAGCCGGGCTGAAACCTAGGGAACCCTGCACAGTTTCACGAGCAGCAAACAAAACTAGAGGAACTCCCTCATCCCAATCTTTCTCAGATTCCAAACAATATTTACGTAGCATAGACTTCAGTGTCTGATGCCATCTTTCAAGCGCACCCTGAGACTCTGGGTGATAGGCGCTTGACACACGATGCGAAATGGATAAGCATTTTAACACCTGCTTGAAGAGCTTGGATAGGAAATTGGTACTGGCAGGTTCCGTTAACTAGGGGTATGGGGTCTAGGGGTATGATTCTCGCTTGGGGTGCGAGAGGTCCCGGGTTCAAATCCCGGATGAGCCCCCACTTATGTTACGAATCTCTTTTGGCCCGACAGTCTAGGGGGGATGGTAGTGAGACCCGTAACATAACTCATGTAAATTATAGTGACAAAGTAAAAGTGAACGAAATAACCACGACAACCGAAATAATACCGTCAAACTCAGGGTTTATTATAAACACACGGTAATGGGGGGGGGGAGCAGGAAAAGGGGCTGAGCTGGACCCAAGGAAAGAAACAATAAGTATTCAAAACACCCCTAAGCTAGACTAGCCTATTTCAACAACAGCTAACTAACTAACCAAAAATACAGTGGGTGGTCCGCCCAGTTCTAACTAGTGTGTTTTAACAAAGTTTACCTACGGGTAGTGTATGCCCATGGGCGACTTGTCTTGGTTTCCCCTTTTCCCACCAGCAAACACCATAAGCAAAAACAATACTCACAGGAGATGACAAAGTGATTTGGAGGTGCTCAAACAAAAGAAGAGGTTAATTAATACACAAAGAGCGAGTTCTACATACATGGCATTTACAAAGAGATTGTGCTACTGAAATCTATCAAGAACAGCTATCTACTAACATGGCATTACAAAGATTGAGCTCTAGAGCAAACAAATGATGGGGGTTTTAAACCATGGGGAAGGAACTGTGATAGGGTATGAAACAGGAGGAGGTGTGTCTTCTGATTGATGGGTTGATTGTTGACTGATTGGGGAGTGATGATTTTCACCTGTGAGGGAAGAAGGAGAGAAAAGAAACACACACAGGATACACACAGACACAGGATACCTGTATCCGTAACAATTGCTAACAATGTTTAGATCTGTATACAGCGAGATAAAATAACGTAGAACATGAGGTGTTGGGGGAAAAACAGATTACCTATAGATTGCACCTAATCGTTACTAGGCCATAACTGGAAATACCCCAACTGTAGGCGACACTACAGCGCGATGTGGCTACATTGGAATGTTGGCTTGCACGGGAAAAAAACAAAAATGTTCTAGCATTTATGGTTGAGATGTAATTGATATAAATATAAACTATTCACTTTATGACTTTTAACATGCAGGCGTCACACAGTCTTTAGTAAGGCGTTGGTATGACAACATTTTAGTTACACGGTCAGTGGTAGGAGACAGCATAATTTTATTAACGCACAGGACTCACGCAGATGTAAGAATCACGTCAGTCAGACGTTCAATGGTAGGCGACAGCCACACGGTGGTAGTGTTGCCTAGGCTTATATTTGGTCTGTATCATTCCTCAAAAACTGCTGAGCTCTAACTTCTACGGAGTCCTACTATGGAGAAGCCATACAGATGGCAAGAACAGCTTGAGACCTTGATGACACCTTGCTGCTTGCCTACCCCTGGCTTGTTTCAGAGAACATATTTGCTTGCTCTCCTACTTTGACCTCCTTCCTCCGATGACCACTCAAGCCATGAACTTTCCTGACCCTCCCATGACCTTCCATCTGATGAATGTTGTTTTAAAATGTGCTTGTTTTTTGGTTATGTTTAAAGCGCATTCAAATTATTTATGTGATGAGTAGCGTTATAAAAGTTGAATAAATTATCATTATTATTGCTCTGAGAAAAATACTTTTGGAGCCTGTGCTACGTCAATTGCAGAGACGCCTGTTGCCCAGCAACCGCACGCGCCAGGGACGTGAAGGAAACAATGTTGACGAGGCAAGAGAGAACATCATGAGTATGGGGTTCTAGAACTAAGCATTTTATGGAACTTTCTTGAGGTGAGCGTTGTTCAAATTATTTTGTGACACTGGCACATAATGCATGTTTAATTGTTTTGACTATTTCTCAAGAAGACATTCACCATTGGCACAGTTGTGTCGGCAAGCATTGTGAATGCTTCAATGCTATTAGGAGGATACCACTCACAACATAAACAATCTTAATTATAATCAATAATAATAATCGTTATTATTATTATTGTAATTCTACTTCATTCCACGTATATAGTGCTTTCAAAGAATCTCAACCCGTTTCCTCCCAGGGTGGATATGTTAAACATTATTACAAATCTAGGTCATTGTGCCACGATCAAATTCATGATAGAATTCAGAACCCTCAGTCAATTACCTACCGGTATGTATCAAATTGATAAATATCAATGTTCATCTGCAGAAAACATCTCGGAATCATGTCACGCTCAGCGGCCAAATCTCGTGACAAGAGTCGTGCTGCCAGTTTGGTTCTGGCACCTGCTCTTCCTCGCCCTGCCTCGGTCCAGAATGTGGAGACAGTGGACATTGTCCCAGGTCGCCTCACGGAAGCCGCCTGGGTCACCATGACAACACAGGACAACGGGGAGGAGGTGGTGGCGGAGATCATGGGAGAGCTGGAGGCTGCAGTGTTGGACAGGTGCTATCAGGTGTACCTGCAAAAACAGGTGTGTAGCTGTCACAGACAGTGGCACACTATTTGGGGCAGGTGTAGGCAACGAGATTCAGCCGCAGGATGATTTTTGTCGGAGCAAATGGTCGGGGAGCCAGAACATAATTGTAACAATTTGTACACTGCAAATTGACCAGAACTAAGCCCAAAAGAGATCGTACAGTATTTGAAAATATCAATAATTTCATACCTTGATTACATTGAGACACGATCATGTAAAGGTAACTGCCAAATAAAGGAAACACCAACATAAAGTGTCTTAATAGGGTGTTTGGCAACCATGAGCCAGAACCGATTCAACAGCTTCAAAGGGTGGTAGGTAGCCTAGTGCTTAGAGTGTTGGGCTAGTAACCAAAAGGTTGGTTGATCAAATCCCTGAGCTGACAAGGTAGACATTTGTCATTCTGCCAATGAACAAGCAGTTAACCCACTGTTCCTAGGCTGTCATTGTAAATAAGGATTTGTTTTTAACTGACTTGCCTAATTAAATAAAGGTTAAATAAAAATGATACCTTGGCATAGATTCTACAAGTGGCTGGAACTCTATTGGCAGGGGTGCAACACCATTCTTCCATAATTTGGTGTTTTTTTGATGGTGGTGGAAAAAAACACTGTCTCAGGCACTGCCCCAGAATGTGTGTCAACCCAAGTGTTCAATTGGGTTGAGATCTGATGATGGAGACAGCCATGGCATATGGTTTATATAGTTTTCATGATCATCAAACCAATTTTTATACATGACCCTAAGCATGATGGGATGTTAACTGCTTAATTAACTCAGGAACCACACCTGTGTGGAAGCACCCACTTTCAATATACTTTGTATCCCTTATTTCTTCAAGTGTTTCCATTTTCTTGGCAGTAACCTGTATGTTTTTATGTATGTAAATACTCAGGAACAGAATTGCTGACCACATTTTTTGCTAAATTCCTGGTGATTTAACAGTATTTTTTCTTTATCATTTTTTAGGGAATAGGGTGTCATTTGGAAGGACCTTTCTATGCCCCTAACCCCTAACCAGTCGAAACCCACACATGTGCCTGACATCTAAAACAAATTATTATCTCTCTCTCTCCTTCTGTCTCTGTCTCTGTCTGTCTGTCCAGCTGGTGCCGTTCACAGTAACCCGGGCCTATGAAAGCCTGGTGCAGATGTCTGACTGGCTGTTCCTGGCGAGGGATGAGGGTGAGGGGCGAGAGAGTGCCACTTTGTGGGGGGAGGATACAGAGCCTGAACCCTGTAAGAGCGACTCATGGGCCTAGGGCTGTGTTCCTGTCCGGTACACCAGTGTGAGCTCACACACACCTCTTTTGCAGGTAACAATACACACATGCATAAACACACATATGTATGTCACAAGCATGCTTGCACCGTCACATGCATGACATCTGATGATACACACTGATACCTGATGTGGTTTTGTGTCTCTGCAGAAGTTGTTGGATTTGCACCTGGCAGAGTCTGCTGATCCATGGGACTCAGATACACAGAGCAAGCCCCAGTCTCCCAGTAGACAGGACAGCAAGCCCCAGTCTCCCAGTAGACAGGACAGCAAGCCCCAGTCTCCCAGTAGACAGGACAGCAAGCTCCAGTCACCTACAAAGCCAGAGCCTCCAGACAGAGAGAGAACAGTCCTAGCAAAAAAAATAATAGTGGATTCAACTGAACCTGAGAAGCCAGACAAGACAGAGAAGATAGCACCAGAGGAAGTCCAACCCTCACCTTACCTCACTGTAGCCACCTATAAAGCCCAGAGGAGGAGACAGTCTCAGACCCAACCAAGCGCACACAAGGCCCTACCACCACCTCTGAAGACCTACAAACCCTTATTCACCCCTAGTGAACCAGCCCAGCAGTACCAGAGCCTCTCTGTACCCCAACTTCAGGGGCATAGACCACGAGAGGTCCCAGTCCCTAGGAGACTGGACCCCGCTAGACTACCACAACACCATGTCTGGCCCGAGGTGGAGGTCCTGGAGCCTCGGCCCTCACACCGCTCAAAGGAGAGAATAGGGCCCAAAAACAGGGCCCCCCACCGGCCCAATCAAGACCATCACAGCATGGCACGCAGAGGCACCATCACCCCCCTGACTGCCCACACCCACCATGCTTTACCCAGCAAGACTCGGAAGAAAAGTCTCCACCATGGTGTCCAGCTACAGAGGCATGTGCTCCGAGGCGGTACCCAGCCAAGTGGCTCAACTGTGGGCTACACTCCGCTCTCCACTGGCCTCGATCTGGATACCATTGAGCTGGTGCCAGGAGTGGCCATTGGGGACCCAGTATGTGGGACGGGGGAAAACAAGCCATTCTGGGTTTCCCGTCTGCCTGAGCTGAGGCCCATCAGAAGCAGCCTCCCGGCCATGTTGTGGTCCTTGAATCAGGTGGTGGGAGGGCATAGCCCTCGAGTCAGTGCCCCCACTGGGAAACACTGGGCATGAGGAGCGATAGGAACCACTGCAGTCTCAATCACACTGCAGCCTAATGGACTGTCATTGATGAATAGGTGCTGATTTGCTTTTATTTAATAAAGAGAAGATGTGAATTCCATTTTCTATTCTAAGTTTAATTTAAGCTATTAAATTAAGCTATTCCAAATGTTGTGTTTGTTTAAGGAAGGCCACCTAACGTCTAAACCTATTTAAATCAGGGACTGCACTTGAGTTTGTGAACATATTTTGATGCTTTTCTGTGAGATAGTGCTCCCATGTTTTGTCAGATGAACTTGAACCTCTACCCCCCATGTATTGTTACAGAACAACACCGTGATATTGTTACATGATTGTTACTGATTACCTGTTTGTTTTCAACTTTGCCTTGTTCATAGATGTCCTGAGGTTTGATGTTAATGCAGTTCAATACTTGACCCCATGATGGCAGTGCGGATCATATTGTAACATTTGTCATAATGCTTCTGAGCAAATTCAGAAGTTGTTTGCTAGGGTGCACCGAGAATATGCGACGACAACAGATGACCAAGGAACATACATTAAACACCATTGTTCAGGTCTGGCTCAACACTTACTTTAGACATATATTATCTTTAGACATTCATTCTCAAAAAACGGAGTCTTTTTAAAAAAAATTACCCCTTTTTCTCCCCAATGTTTTTTAGTAGCTACTATCTTGTCTCATCGTACGGGCTCAGGAGAGACGAAGGTTGAAAGTCAATGCGTCCTCCGATACACAACCCAACTGCTCCCGGCCCACCACAGGAGTTGTTGGTGCGCGATGAGACAAGGATATCCCTACGACGCTAGGCCAATTGTGAGTCGCCCTACGGACCTCCCGGTCACGGCCGGTTACGGCAGAGCCTGGGCGCGAACCCAGGGTCTCTGGTGGCACAGCTGGCGCTGCAGTACAACCACTGCGCTACCCGGGAGGCCCGAAAACTGAGTCTTAACAACCATTGAGAAGAGTATTTAAAAAAACATCTATGACTAGTATCCCATTTTGGCAATTATTCTGAGTTGAGTTCCTGCATAGCGATAAGGGCACTGTTTTTCTGTTTTTACTGCAAGAAATACCAAAATATCCCCCAGCTAATTTTGCACTGTATGCATGAATTGTTTACAGACCAGCACACCAGGTACCGTATGTGGCACCTCAACATAAAGATCTTACTTTTACTATATAGTACATATATTTTGGATCATTTATGTATGATATTGATGTATTATGTATATGGTTCTGTACATTCTGGCTAACATTTCAAGCATAATAAGAGTTAGACATAGGCATCAGAGGGCCCAAGCTAAGGGGCCCCACTGTTGATTGACATGTGCCATCAAATCAAAATCAAATGTATTTTTTATGAAGCCCTTTTTACATCAGCAGTTGTCACAAAGTTCTTATAAGTTGTGTAATCAGTTTCATTGTGGACTCCACAGAGTTTTATAGAGGGCTGTTTGTCATTCTCTAAAAGCACTCTTGCCAGCTGACACATATTGAGAAAATAGCTCATAGATTCATAGATGTGGAGCTTTTCATGCAGATACTGTATAACCCATTGGAAAATAGCCTGTTTGTGGATGAGCCTTATGCATGCATAGTAGAGTAACATACTATATATCATGACTAGTTTGGCTAAGATAAACTGATCATTATAATATTATCCCAAACAGGCAAGGTTGTGGTCAGGGTTTTGTGTATCAGTAATTTTTCTATATTTTATACGAGCAGTAGATATTTTCTTTTAAATGACACAATCCCCATCCAGTAAGAGGATTTAATATGCCTGGTTTTTATCCAATGTATAATCAACATGTAAAACGTTAAATACCATGTGTGATGATTTACTGCATATCCTGGCTCTCACAGTGCTCCACATAGCATGAAAGCCATGGTGATGATTACAGCTTCAGTTTTTCTGCTGGGTTCTTAGTTTAACTATAGTAACAGTCATCTTAACTACATTTTCATCTCATTGTGGAAAAAAATATTAATGTACTTGACTATATTGATTCAGTTTCATGTAACACCACGCCAACAATAAGATGAGATGAAAGTTTGGTTACACTTTACTTACAGATTGCAGGTATAATGCATCTATAATGCATGGTCAAACTTGCCTTATAATGTTTTATTATCCTTTCAGAATTCTCTCTTCTGTAACATTGCATTACCCCCTAACCACAGTGGCCAGCTCTGGCTATGCAGTTTCAGCACCCCTTTTCTAGTAGTTTATTGTATTTGCCCAACACCCCTTCTTTCTCATTGTCGTGGTACCTCCAAGTCACTCCACTTTTACCAGCCAGTCATAGTTCACCATTATGGAGCCAGATTCCTGCCAAAAGGTTACCTCATGCTAATCATATTAGTCTACGTTAGCTCAACTGTCCCGCAGGGAGACACATTTAGGCCGTAGAGGTTAATTTAGGCCAATCCAAATAAAAAATAGGCCACCAACTTTCAGGCATTGCAATTTAGGCTATCATTTTGGGCACTGGTGTCTTGTGGAATACTTGAGTTTGAGTTTGAGTTTATTTTTATTTTTACAGGGACAGTGCACATTAATCAACGTTTCAGTAAAAGTGCCGGTTTTAGCCAGCCGGCTAATTTTCAACCGCAGTCCCTGGGCAGGTTATTAAAAACAATTACAATATAGACAATAGCAGCATAGAACAAGCAAGACATAGCAACATAGGACAAGCAAGACATAGCATACAGAGCAACATAGGACAAGCAAGACGTAGCATACAGACTCACTTTTAGAACTCTATATGTGTTTTATAGCTGTTTTTATTATAGGACTCCCTTTAAAAAGAGACCCTAGCTCACAGGTCTCTAAATATAGCGTCTAAATACATTTTAAACAAAATAGTTGAAGAAGCACGTGCAGCGGCTGATAGGGAAAACAGATCTGGCAATAAGAATAGGTTAGATAGTCTTGACCATTTGGGACCCCTTGGCTATTATATATATATATTTTGTTTTGTTTTATTTATACATTATTTATGCAATTATATGGCCATTAAATTACACAGAACAGCATGGCATATTTAGATAGCGGAATAGGCCTAAATCAGATTTAATTTGCAGCATAGGTCGTTATTCAAGACAAGGCCCTTCTGTGTCTATCATTCTCACACAAGTCATTTTCTGAAGACCCAAGCCTATACTACGTCATCTATTGGTATAATGTCATTATTGAATGCATTTCTAAAACAAGCTCTAGACATTTATTTTTGGAAATGAATCCGGAAGCTGCAATGCAACTCTAACGCCTGGGCTAGAGTTGCTTGATTGACTAGCTAACTTCGACTACCTACGGTCTAAAGATATCTTGGACATCTTGCCAGACAGACCTCTGGTGGCTGAACCCTGTCTATTGGCACCTAATCATGAAGTGCTTTGAGAGGCTAGTCACCGCCACCTTACCGGCCACCCTTGACACACTTCAGTTTGCATACCGCCACAACAGGTCCACAGGTCCATATGACGCAATTGCCATCACACTGCACATTGCCCTATCCCATCTGGACAAAAATAATACCTATGTAAGAATGCTGTTCATTGACTACAGCTCAGCATTCAACACCATAGTACCCTCCATCATGAAGCTGGAGGCCCTGGGTCTCTACCCCGCCCTTTTTAACTGGGCCTTGGACTTTCTGATGGGCCGCCCCCAGGTGGTGAAGGTAGGAAACAACGTCTCACTTCGCTGACCCTCAACACTGGGGCCCCAAAAGGGGGTCTGCTCAGCCCTCTCCTTTACTCCCTGTTCACCCACGACTGCATGGCCATGCACGCCTCCAACTCAATCATCAAGTTTGCAGACGACACAACAGTAGTGGGCCTGATCACCAAAAACAACGAGACAGCCTACAGGGAGAAGGTGAGGACACTCGGGAGTGTGGTGTCAGGAAAACAACCTCTCACTCAATGTCAATAAAACAAAGGAGATGATCATGGACTTCAGGAAAGAGCAGAGGAAGCATCCCCCATCCACATCGAAGGGACAGCAGTGGAGAAGGTGGAAAGTTTTACGTTCCTTGGCGTACACATCACAGACAAACTGAAATGGACCACCCACAGAGACAGTGTGGTGAGGAAGGTTCAACAGCACCTCTTCAACCTCGGGAGGCTGAAGAAATGTGAATTGTCAACCAAAACCCTGACAAACTTATACAGATGCACAATTGAGAGCATCCTGTCGGGCTGTATCACCTGGTACGGCAACTGCACCGCCCTCAACCACAAGGCTCTCCAGAGAGTGGTGCGGTCTGCACAAAGCCTCACCGTTGGAAAACTACCTGCCCTACATGACACCTACAGCACCTGATTCCACAAGAATGCCAAAAAGATCATCAAGGACAATAACCACCCGAGCCCCTGCCTGTTCACCCCGCTATCATCCCGAAGGCGAGGTCAGTACAGGTGCATCAAAGCTGTGACCAAGAGATGGATCACTAGTCACTTTAAACAATGACACTTTAAATAATGGCAATTTTAATATTGTTTACATATCTTACATTACTTATATCACATGTATATACTGTATTTTATAACATCTACTGCACCTTGCCTATGCCGTTCGGCCATCGCTTATCCATATACTTACAAGTACATATTCTCATTCACCCCTGTAGATTTGTGTGTATTAGGTACTTGTTGGGGAATTGTTAGATTACTTGTTAGATATTACAGCACTGTCGGAACTAGAAGCACAAGCATTTCGCTACACTTGCATTAATATCTGCTAACCATGTGTATGTGACCAATACGATTTGATTTGATGAAAATACCATCAAATTTAAGCTTACAGTCTGCATTTTAACCTTATAGTCATTGCACCATTTCAAATCTAAAGTGCTGGATTACAGAGCCAAAACAACAAAACATTTGTCTCTGTCCCAATACTTTTGGAGCTCACCGTAGATAAATCAGGTAATTTTAGTTGCATGGAGAATGAGTGACACCAGATGTATTTGGTGATTCCTCCTGTTCTCTTGCCTCAAAGGTCACGCCATACAGGAATTTCAAATGTCACACACACCTCTGAAGTTTAAGCAGCAGAATGAGTTTGACTGGGTTTGGCCATATCACTCATTGATATTGCCTCCCTAGACCTGAGAGAATTTCACTGATGACATTTAGTCTCCCTCTGAAAATGTGAGAGAGTGGAAGGATTTTACGATTTAAAAAAAATATCATTTTGTGGTGGATAATGGTCTTGGATAGTTGTCACCATCAGTGGTTTCCTGAACTCAAGTTACTGTGAGGACACTCAACAAAAAGTTGCAGTATGTGGTGTGTAGAGGCACGTAGATTGCTCTGAAAAGTAAGCCCTGACCACATAATTATCATTCAAGATCAGCTAACAAACTTGAAGGAAATCCAGTGACCACATTTCAGTGTCCGAAAGGTTACTAGTTCAAATACCCATGCCGACTAGGTGAAAAATCTGTCGATCTGCCCTTGAGCAAGGTGCTTACACCTAATTGCTCCGGGAACACCTTCAATAATGGCTGATCCCTGGCTGTGACCCCAATCTCTGAGGGTGTCTTGGCTAGTGGGATATGCAAAAAATACATTTCCATTTCCACATGTGTGAAACAAGACACATATAATCACCCCCTATTTGAAATGAAATACAGTAGTTGACGGGAGTTTCATTCAACTCTGTGATGCATTAGTGGCCATTTTCTGATTTATGGGATTTTGCACTTATGATGTCTTGTTTTCTGTTTTCTCTCTCTTACACAACACTTTACGGGAACACCATATCCTCAGCTTAGAAAATTACCACATATCTTCACACTTCTGGTATTTTCTATCTGCCAACTTCCACTGCTGTTTCATATTGAAGGAATGAACCGAACTTGAACAGATCTGGTAACAGATTAAGAGCAGTATTTGTTATACTGTTGGCCAATGCTTGGTTTCGTACGAGAATAGATGTGATATATTGATCTCATGTGTCTTCCCTTAACCACTCTGTTAATGTGAGCCAACGATAGTAGAGTAAGCAGGCACTAGGCAGTAGAGCTCTTTAATAAAGAACAGATCAGAGGAACTCCTCTTGACCCTCCCTATACTCAAGACGAGCTTGAAATATAGTCCTACAGTTCACCTGCCTGCATCTCATCCACCATATCCTCTTTTACCCTCTTTTCACACTCTATCAGCAAATCATGCTAGCAGGCCATAGCAGACTTATGCCTGAAGATATGTATTGAAAACAAATAGACATGACTGTGTGATATGGTATAGAGGCTGTGGTTACAATATAGAACCATTAGGATACCCCAGAATTTGCGACTAACATGTAAAGAGGCAAACAAGGTTTTGGAACTGTATTTGGAGGTAAACAAATAGTCAGTCACCTATTTTTAGTTTGTTTGTTGGACATTTACCACGAACACGTTGACCTTTTTAATCAGGCTATTGAAAGTTTACCTGAAGCAGTCAACCATCTTGGTTCTTTTTCTCACAGTGTACCGTAAAGCGGTCCAAAGTTAGATTTGGCTTAGGTCCCAGAAACACAAGCACATGTGATACACATCTGATAGAAGTTAACAGGTAGAAAAACCTAGCACACCACCTGTGAGTCTGTGGAGCTGAGGGAAAGAACATGAAAGTGGTAGTGAAGATTGTAGTAATCTGTTCAGCATAGCTCTTTGAAAGATCTCACTCATATTTTAAAATGGTAGGATCATACTGATAATGCTGCAGAGTCCCTGTAATGTTAATGTGTGTACTACAGACTGGTTGGCTTGGATAGTCAGGGTCTGAGCTGTATGTGTAAAATGAATGTGTGAAATATACATGTAGATATAAGGATAGTTTAGATTATAGTTGTATGTTTATAGAATTCAGTAGAACTAGAATTCTAACTTTAACGGCAAAATGGTAAAATGGCAAAAACAGTCAAACTGTATACTGGTGCTCAACTTCCTTTGATGGCTTTATCTAGGTGTCCTATCGTCTCTTGGATCCTGACACAAATTCAACAAAGCACCCCGTTTCAAATGCGTGAGAGGTGATACTTCTTCAACTTTGAGTCTTTTGTTTTCCTGTTTATCTGTGCCAAAGCATCACTATAGCGGTTTTGTCAGCGAGGTGGCATAAAGGGAGACTGTTTTTGTTTTGTTATTTTCTAGATTTGAAGGAATTTCTGATGTTGAAAGTGACACACATTCTGAAGCTGCAGATACACTGTGTGTGTATATATGTGTGTGTACAACGTTGACAAACCGTCTCTGCAAACTCTGCTGTACATTAGTGTCCATTCTTCAATTTATGGGATTTTCCCTCCATGATGTCTGTTGTTTTCACTTTACTCTCTTACGCAACATCTTAGGAGAACACCATATCCTCAGTTTAGAAAATTACCACATATCTTCACACTTCTGATATTTTCTGTCTGCCAGCTTCCACTGCTGTTTCATATTGAAGGAATGAACAGAACTTGAACAGATCTGGTAACAGATGAAGAGCAGTATTTGTTATACTGTTGACCAATGCTTGGTTTCTTATGAAAATAGCTGTGTGTGTATTGATCTCATGTGTTTTCCTTTAACCACTCTGTTAACGTGAGCCAATGGTAGTAGAGTAAGCAGCTTTTTAGTAAAGAACAGATCACAGTAATTCCTGCTTACCCTCCCTGTCCTCAAGACGAGAGTGAAATGTAGTCCTACAGTACACCTGCCTACATCTTATCCACCATATCCTCTTTTACCCTCTTTTCACATTATCAGCAAATCATGCAAGCAGACTACAGCGGACTTACAGTGGTCAAGAACTACAGGAAACGTATGATCTCTGTAATTGCAAACAAAGGTTTCTGTACCAAATATTAAGTTATGTTTTTCTGATGTATCAAATACTTATGTCATGCAATAAAATGCAAATGAATTACTTAAAAATCATACAATGTGATTTTCTGGATTTTAGTTTTAGATTCCGTGTCTCACAGTTGAAGTGTACCTATGATAAAAAATTACAGACCTCTACATGCTTTGTAAGTAGGAAAACCTGCAAAATCGGCAGTGTATCAAATACTTGTTCTCCCCACTGTATGCCTGACGAAATGTATTGAAAACCAATCGACATGTCAGTGCCATATGATATAGGCTGTGGTTACGATATAGAACCATTACTGATTTGTTCAAGAAGGATACTCCAGAAGTTGGTACTAGCAAATGTAAAGAGGCAAACAATTCAAGGTTTTGGAACTGTATTTAGAGGTAAACAAATAGTCAGTCACCTATTTTTAGTTTGTTTGTTGGACATTTACCACGAACACGTTGACCTTTTTAAATCAGGCTATTGAAGGTTTACCTGAAGCAGTCAATCATATTGGTTCTTTTTCTCACAGTGTACCGTAAAGTTGTCCAAAGTTAGGTTTGGCTCAGGTCCCAGAAACAAAGACACATACAGTATGATACACATCTGGTAGAAGATAACATGTGGAAAAACCTAGCACACTACCTGTGAGTCTGCGGAGCTGAGAGAAAGACCATGAAAATGGTGGTGAAGATTTTAGTAATCTGTTCAGCATAGCTCTTTGAAAGATCTCACTCACATTTTATAATGATAGAATCATGCTGGCAATGCTGCAGCGCCCCTGTAATATTAGTGTGTGTACTACAGACTGTATGGCTTTGTTAGTGTCAATGTCTGAGCTATACAGTGCCTTCGGAAAGTATTCAGACCCCTTGACTTTTTCCATATTTTGTTACGTTACAGCCTTATTCAAAAATGTATTAAATCCCCATCCTCAATCTACACACAATACCCAATAATGACAAAGCAAAAACAGGTTTTTATAAATTTTTAACAAATTTAATATTGAAAAAACTACGGAAATATCACATTCTCATAAGACTCTTTACCCAGTACTTTGTTGACACATCTTATGCAGCGATTACAGCCTAGAGTCTTCCTGGGTATGACACAACAAGCTTGGCACACCTGTATTTGGGGAGTTTCTCCCATTCTCTGCAGATCCTCTCAAGCTCTGTCAGGTTGGATGGGGAGTGTCGCTGCACTGCTATTTTTCAGGTCTTTCCAGAGATGTTAGATCGGGTTCATGTCCGGGCTCTGGCTGGGCCACTCAAGGACATTCAGAGACTTTTCCCAAAGCCAGTCTTGCGTTGTCATGGCTTTGTGCTTCCTGTTGGAAGGTGTATGTTCACCCCAGTCTGAGGTCCTGAGCGCTCTGTAGCAGATTTTCATCAAGGATCTCTCTGTACTTTGTTCCGTTCATCTTTTCCTCGATCCTGACTAGTCTCCCAGTCCTTTCTGCTAAAAAACACCCCCACAGCATGCTGCCACCACCATGCTTCACCGTAGGGATGGTACCAGGTTTCCTCCAGATGTGACTCTTGGCATTCAGGCCAAAGAGATCAATCTTGGTTTCATCAGACCAGAGAATCTTGTTTCTTATGGTCTGAGAGTCTTTAGGTGCCTTTTGGCAAACTCCAAGCGGGCTATCGTGTGCCGTTTCCTGAGGAGTGGCTTCCGTCTGGCCACTCTACCATAAAGGCCTGATTGGTGGAGTGCTGCAGAGATAGTTGTCCTTCTGGAAGGTTCTCCCATCTCCACAGAAGAACTCTAGAGCTCTGTTAGAGTGACCACCAGGTTCTTGCGATCAGCTTCCATTTAAAAATAATGATTTAAGAATAATGGAGGCCACTGTGTTCTTGGGGACCTTCAATGTTGCAGACATTTTTTGGTACCCTTCCCCAGATCTTTACCTTGACACAATTCTGTTTCGGTGCTCTACGGACAATTCTTTCGACCTCGTGGCTTGGTTTTTGCTCTGACATGCACTGTCAACTGTGGGACCTTGTATAGACAGGTGTGTGCCTTTCCAAATCATGTCCAATCAATTGAATTTACCACAGATGGACTCAAGTTGTATCAATCAAGTTGTAGATACATCACAAGTATGATCAATGGAAGCAGGATGCACCTGAGCTCAATTTCGAGTCTCATTGCAAAAGGTCTGAAATCTTATGTAAACAAGGTATTTCTGTTTTTTATTTTTCATAAATTTGCTAAAATTTCTAAAACCATTTTTATTTTTTCGTCACATCGGGTATTTTGTGTAAAATTGATGAGTAAAAAAAAAATTGAATCCATTTTAGAATAAGGCTGTAACGTAACAAAATGTGGAAAAAGTCAAGACATCTGAACAGTTTCTGAAGGCACTGTATGTGTGAAATGAATGTGGAAAACATACTTGTAGATATTAGGATCGTTTAGATTATAGTTCTTTGTTCATAGAATTCAGTAGAACTACACTGAACAAAAATATGATTTTATTGAGTTACAGTTCATTAGGCCCTAATCTATGGATTTCACGTGACTGGGAATACAGATATGCATATGTTGGTCACATATACCTTAATAAATAGTTAGGGGCGTGTGTGGATCAGAAAACCAGTTAGTATCTGGTGTGACCACCATTTGCCTCATGCAGCGCAACACATCTCCTTCGCATAGAGTTGATCAGGCTGTTGATTGTGGCCTGTGGAATATTGTCCCACTCCTCTTCGATGGCTGTGCAAAGGTTCTGGATATTGGCGGGAACTGGAACACACTGTCGTACACATCGATCGAGAGCATCCCATACATGCTCAGTGGGTGACATGTCTGGTGAGTATGCAGGCCATGGAAGAACTGGGACATTTTCAGCTTCCAGGAATTGTGTATAGATCCTTGCGACATGGGGCTGTGCATTGTCATGCTCTACCATGAGTTGATTGGCGGCGGATGAATGGCATGACAATGGGCCTCAGGATCTCGTCACGTTATCTCTGTGCATTCAAATTGCCATCAATAAAATGCAATTGTGTTCATTGTCCATAGCTTATTCTTTCCCATACCATAACCCCACCATCAGCTTTGGACACTCTGTTCACAATGTTGACATCAGCAAACCGCTTGCCCACACAAAGCCATGCATCTGCCTGGTACAGTTGAACCTGGGATTGATCCGTGAAAAGTACACTTTCTAGCGTGCCAGTGGCCATCGGAGGTAAGCATTTGCCCACTGAAGTCCGTTCCTACCCCGAACTGCAGTCAGGTCAAGACCCTGGTGAGGATGACGAGCACGCAGATGAGCTTCCCTTCGACTGTTTCTGACAGTTTGTGCAGAAATTCTTTAGTTGTGCAAACCCACAGTTTCATCAGCTGTTTGGTTGCCTAGTCTCAGATGATCCCGCAGGTGAAGAATCTGGATGTGGAGGACCTGGGCTGGCATGGTTACACGTGGTCTGCGGTTGTGAGGCTGGTTGGACGTACTAAAACGGTGTTGGAGGCAACATATAGTCTGGCAACCGCTGTGGTTGACATTCCTGCAGTCGGCATGCCAATTGCACTCTTCCTCAAAACTTGTGACATATGTTGCATTGTGTTGTGTGACAAAACTGCACATTTTAGATGGGCCTTTTATTGTCCCCAGCACAAGGTGCACCTGTGTAATGATCATGCTGTTTAATCAGCTTCTTGATATGCCACACTTGTCAGGTTTATGAATTATCTTGTCAAAGGAAAAAGGCTCACTAACAGGGATGCAAAAACGTGTATGCACAAAATTTGAGAGGAATAAGCTTTTTGTGCATATGGAAAATTACGGGGATCTTTTATTTCAGCTCATAAAACATGGAACGAACACTTTACATGTTGCGTTTATATTTTTGTTCAGTATAGAATCTTAACTATTAGGGCAAATCATAGTAAAAATAGTCCAACTGTATACTGGTGCTCAACTTCCTTTGATGGCTTTATCTAGGTGTCCTATCGTCTCTTGGATGCTGTCACAAATTTAACAAAGCACCACATGTGAAATGCGTGAGAGGTGATACTTCTTCAGCTTTGAGCATTTTGTTTTCCTGTTTATCTGTGCCAAAGCATCGCTATAGCATTTTGTCAACAAGGCAGCATAAAGGAAGTTTTGTTATTTTCTAGATTTGAAGGAATTTCTGATGTTGAAAGTGACACACATACTGAAGCTGCTTCTACAGTGTTTGTCAATGTGTGTGTTTGTATGTGTGTGTATGTGTGTACTATTGATAAACAGTCTCAGAAAACTCTGCTGTGCCTTAGTGATTATTCTCTGATTTATTGGATTTTTCCTTCATGATGTCTGTTGATTTGTTTTTCCTCTCTTATGCAACACCTTAGGAGAACACCATATCCTCAGCTTAGAAAATGACCACATATTTTAACACTTCAGGTATTTTCTGTCTGCCAGCTTCCACTGCTGTTTCATATTGAAGGAATGAACAGAACTTGAACAGATCTGGTAACAGATTAACCTGTTTGGGGTTGGGGGCAGCATTTTCACTTTTGGATAAATAGTGTGCCCAAACTGAACTGCCTCCTACTCTGTCCCAGATTCTGATATATGCATATTATTATTAGTATTGGATAGAAAACACTCTGAAGTTTCTAAAACTGTTTGAATCATGTCTGTGTGTATAACAGAACTTACCACAACAGCAGCATACCACCCTGCATACCACTGCTGGCTTGCTTCTGAAGCTAAGCAGGGTTTGTCCTGGTCAGTTCCTGGATGGTAGACCAGATGCTGCTGGAAGTGGTGTTGGAGGGACATAAGGAGGCACTCTTTCCCCTGGTCTAATGCCCCAGGGTAGTGATTGAGGACACTGCCCTGTGTAGGGTGCTGTCTTTCGGATGGGATGTTAAGCGGGTGTCCTGACTCTCTGAGGTCATTAAAGATCCCATGGCACTTACTGTAAGAGTAGGGTGTCCTGGCTAAATTCTGCCCCTCAAACCATCACCTAATAATCCCCAGTTTACAATTGGCTCATTCATCCCCCTCCTCTCCCCTGTAACTATTCCCCAGGTTGTCGCTGCAAATGAGAACGTGTTCTCAGTCAACTTACCTGGTAAAATAACGGATAAATATTTAGCAGGTGAAACCCCCGAGGACAAACCATTCAGATTTCTTTTTTTTTTTTAAGTCACTCTCTTTCCTGCAGTTCCTACCGCTTCCACTGGATGTCACCAGTTTGTAGAAATTGGTTGAGGTTTTTCCTTTGTGTAATAAAGAAGTACCATAGCTCAGAACGTCACTTCATGTGTACCTTTTGATAGAGGCGCGTAACCTGCGTCAGTTTGTTTTGCTCCTGTATTGAACACAGATCATCCCGTCTTCATTTGATCGATTATATACGTTTAGAAATACCTATACGTTTAGAAATACGGAATTAATCGAACAAAATGACCATTTGTGATGTTTATGGGACATGTAGGAGTGCCAACAAAAGAAGCTTGTCAAAGGTAAGGCATGATTTATATTTTATTTCTGTGTTTTGTGTCGCACCTGCAGAGTTGAAATATGCTACTCTCATTGTTTACTGTTGTGCTATCATCAGATGATAGCATCTTATGCTTTCGCCGAAAAGCTTTTTTGAAATCTGATTTGTTGGCTGGATTCACATCGAGTGTAGCTTCAATTTGCTATCTTGCATGTGTAATTTAATGAAAGTTAGATTTTTATAGAAATGTATTTGAATTTGGCGCTCTGCATTTTCCCTGGCTATTGGCCATGTGGGACGCAAGCGTCCCGCCTACACCAGAGAGGTTTCTAAGAGCAGTATTTGTTATACTGTTGGCCAATGCTTGGTTTCTTATGAGAATAACTGTGAAATATTGATCTTGTGTGTCTTCCCTTAACCACTCTGTTAATGTGAGCCAACGATAGTAGAGTAAGCAGGCACTAGGCAGTAGAGCTCTTTAATAAAGAACAGATCAGAGGAACTCCTCTTGACCCTCCCTATCCTCAAGACGAGCTTGAAATATAGTCCTACAGTTCACCTGCCTGCATCTTATCCACCATATCCTCTTGTACCCTCTTTTCACACTCTATCAGCAAATCATGCTAGCAGGCCATAGCAGACTTATGCCTGACGAAATGTATTGAAAACCAATAGACATGACTGTGTCATATGGCATAGGCTGTGGTTACAATATAGACATATCACTGCTGTGTTCAAGTAGGTTACCCAGAATTTGGTACTAGCAAATGTAAAGGGGCAAACAATTCAAGGTTTTGGAACTGTATTTAGAGGTAAACAAATATTTAGTTTGTTTGTTTGACATTTTCCACGAACACGTTGACCTTTTTAAATCAGGCTAAGGTTTACCTGAAGCAGTCAATCATGTTAGTTATTTTTCTCACAGTGTACCGTAAAGCGGTCCAAAGTTAGATTGATTTCAGTAATCTTTTTTTCGTTGTCATTGCAGTAAACTGTTCAGCATAGCTCTTTGAAAGATCTCACTCACATTTTAAATGGACAGGATCATACTGGTAATGCTGCAGCGCCCCTGTAATGTTAGTGCGTGTACAACAGACTCTATTGCTTGGTTAGTGGCAGTGTCTGAGCTATATGTGTAAAATGAATGTGTAAAATATACATGTAGATATAAGGATAGTTTAGATTATAGTTCTATGTTTATAGCATGTCAAATTCAGTAGAACCAGAATCCTTACTGTAAGGGCAAAACTTAGTAAAATCTAGATGCAATGTAGTCTCTTGGATCCTGACACAAATTCAACAAAGCATCACATTTCAAATGTATGTGAGGTGATACTTCTTCAGCATTGAGCTTTTTGTTTTCCTGTTTATCTGTGCCAAAGCATCACTATAGCAGTTTTGTCAGCAAGGTGGCATAAAGGAAGACTGTTTCTGTTTTGTTATTTTCTAGATTTGAAGGAGTTTCTGATGTTGAAAGTGACAGACATACTGAAGCTGCAGCTACAGTGTGTGTGTACAGTTGACAAACTGTTTCGCTCGATCCTTACTGTCTCCCGAGGTTGAACCTGGTGGGAAATGATGAATGATTGATTGATTGAGAAGTTATACTTTAATAATACCCACAAGGAAATGTGTTTGTAATCAAGGCAAGATATAAAATCTATAAAAAGATACACTCTTAGAAAAGAAAGTTGTTGTCCCCATAGGAGAACCTTTGGAAGAACCCTTTTGGGTTCCATGTAGAACCCAAAAGGGTTATCCTATGGGGACAGTCAAATAACCATTTTTTCTAAGAGTGTACTACACACACATATATATTATTTACATAAAGAGTGTTTAAAATGGGTCACGGCAAGAATATTCATGAACTCATGCACTGTCCTTGGTAGTTAGGCTGGACAATTTGAGCCTTTCATCTTGCTCCTCCTTCTCCTCCTCTTCCTTCTTCTCTCGTGCTTCTCCCTCCACATGGTACCCCACCATCAGCTGGTACACCATCACCCCCAACACTGCACCAATGAAGGGGGCAAAGATTGGCACAAAGAACCAGTAGGCATTAGCCCTGTGGGAGACCAAGACAGAGACAAGGTTGTGTGTTTATGGAGAACAGGGAAAGCAGAGCTATTACACAGAAAAAGAAAAACAGGAGAAAAATCCAAAACTCACGTGAAGACCTCACCACCCCAGCCAGCCAGGGCAGTAAAGATGCGTGGGCCCAGGTCCCTGGCAGGGTTGACAGCGTAGCCCGAGTTGAAGCCCATTGACAGGCCGATGACCAGCACCACAAACCCCACCGTGAAGGCCTCCAGGCCCCGGGGGATGGGGTTGTTGTAGGGGTCCACGATGGCCAGGATACACACGATCAGAGCTGCTGTGCCTATAATCTGTAACACAGCCAAGCTCAGTTTTACATGGTTGTTGCAGGAATGTGCATGTTGTTATGTACAACGGTTTTATACAGGATAATATTCCATATAACTACTTGTGATTCTGAGGCTGTCCTAATACGGAATACTAATATACTATAGTATACTAATAGCGTGAATGTACCTGGTCAAAGAATCCATTAACCAGAGTGAGATGTTTGGAGGGATATGTGGCAAAGATCCCAGCAGTGGCATTCTCCCCCACAACGATCAGTGTTCCTTGGCCGTAGTCCCACAACGCATCTGGAGAAACCACGGCAAGATATAAGAGATCACAGTGTGTGTGGTATCATCTACAGTAGCTGTAGAACCTTGAAACTCCCTTAGGGAGAAAATAACAGTTATTTTCAGACAGTCTCAACGTTGACAGTCTTGAGAATGTTTTAGGTGAAATATGGCCACTGGAAAAACTATTGTTGTTGCTGTTTGTACATTTCTGAAAATATAAATGATCAGAATCCTACTAACCAAAATACATGCCAAATATGATCCCAGCTCCCAGGAAGGCCCCTATAGTCTGGAACAAGAAAAACACAGGGAATTTCCTCCAAGGTTCTCTCCCCAATAGACAGAGGGCGAAGGTCACCGTTGGGTTCAGGTGGCCTCCTGTGACAAAGAACAATTTGGAAAATGGTGAATTTCCATTTGTCAATTTCATTCTATTCTATTCAATTCAATTTTCTCTGAGTAAAAAACACCCAAGACCATCTCTTTTAAAATCCAGTCTCTGAGTGAGAGAAAATGAGTGAGGGAAAACAACCAGAGCCTATCAAGACCAAAGATGATTCTCTTAAAATCTTTTCTCTGAGGGAAAAAAAGGACTATCTGCCGCAATAGTAGGTAGACTCAGTAAATGCCTGTTAGGACGGGAGGTCTCTGTGACAGTAAATTGGAGAGATTAATTTTATTTTCAAGGCTGCCATGTGTATTAGGCATTGAAAAACGTGGGCACAAGTGAACTGTGGAAATCTATGTTCCTTTGCTTTGACAGATTAATCCTTGTATAGTGAATAAAGTAATAACGCAATTTGCGATTTCACACTTTTCTTTCAATCATGGACCCAATGGCTTTAAAATTCAAGGGGCAAGCCAGCATCGTACTTCTTGTCTCTGTGAGCTTCTCTGATGTCTACTGTTTTCTACTGCGCTCTCTCTCTCGCTCTCTCACCCTTTCTCTCTCTCTCGCTCTCTCTTTCCCTCTGACTGTTTTACCTTAAAAAAAAACCATCAACAAGGGTAAATATTGCACTTTATATTAGTGTCAGTTTACCTTAGGTATAATGTGTCTGTCACAATAGGCAACCGATGACTCCCAATAGACTCGCTACTCTCAGACAGTAACGCCCCCCTCACCTGAGATCTGTCCGCTGACCAGGATGCCCAGTGTAGCTGCGAAGCCAAAGGCAAAGTTGACGGTAAGGAACATTCCATGGGAGCCACCACTTAGCACCAGCTGGGCCACCGCACCACAGCCAAACATCTACAGAGAAGGGAGAGAGACAGGTTAAAGGAGAAACACTGTGCATGGGTAACCAAACCCACGTGAACACTGTAGTGTTGTTGTTGTGTTATAGTCTTGTTGAATACATGTTTTAACATTATACAAATCCCCTAAATACAGTATATATAAGGGTCATCAACATCATCAACAAGTTTACTATGGCATGCATATCACATACAGACTGACAGTCTGTAGCTATGTGTAGACTGCCTGTATGTGTAGATCTGTGAGAATGGAGGATGGATGGAGAATAGCCTGTACCAGTCCAGTCTGTTTCTGCTTTAGTCAATTTGTTGTCAGGCCAAAATAGTTTTTCAATCAGCTTTCGTCTGAGTTCTTTGTGCACTCTGGATCCAAAAAATGCCTGTGGTCGAGCGGTGGTCTAGTACCATTTCAAATATGTTTTTTGGACTTTAGCTCAGGTCACCCAAGACGATCAATGCCTTTAACAGCTTGACCTGAGTATCCGCTTGCTGTGCCATGCATGTGGCCATTTTGCCTACTGATCTTGACTGAGGTGTGGCTTCCAATGACCCGACAGGCCATGTGTGTGTTGATAAGGGTGGGCTACGGAGCCCAGGGGTTCTGGTGGTGGACGTTTTTTCAACAAAGCAGCACGGTGGATCATACAGAAACATACATATATGCTGAGTTTCCTTGGAAATATATCATCTTTCTATATGCATTTAATCAACAGTGTGTTGTGGTGGGTGGGTTATGCTGCCTATAGAGGATCCTATCTATAAAATCTACCTGTGGAGCCTTCCTTAGAGCAGAGAAGACCTGCCTTCAGGCAGTCAGGGCCAAGGGAGTTATGTTTGCCAGGGAGGCATAAGTCTTCACTCAGTAGTGTGGCCAAACAGTGGATCAGACATCAGTCACACCTCTCACGCTGCAGGCCAGAAAAATACCAGATGGCAAAACCGCCCCCTCTCAGTTTGTATCTTCCCTCCAGCTTCTGTTATTGTTCTGTATGGGGGTAAATATTGGAAACAGCTGACCCCAGGTAGCTGTTTGTGGGTTAACCTCATGTGTTTTATTTGGATTTAGCGGAATACCAACAGGGATGCCAGGGCCTTACCTACGTGGATGACTTTTTCACCTTAGTGGGCAAGGTTCTATTCTATTCCGTAGATTTGTCTCGAAGGCTAGGTTTTGAGTTTTTCCTAAAGCAGGTATTCAGGTGAAAATGTTCATGAATGAATTATAGATCATTTAACAGTTTAATCAATTTGTGTATTTTACAGAGAGATGAAGTGAATTCATGTAAATATGGAATGTAAAATCTCCAAGGAAGCATGAACAATTATGTGATAATCTCTCTTTTCCTCAGAATAAATTAACATTGCTATATGGAAAACTATTTGAAGTCCTTTAAATGTATCAATTTAAAGAAAAGGATGTTTATTTTCAGTGTAGGTTTTTCATGTAGACTTGAGAGGTTAATTAAAATGTGATAATAAAATAATATTAACAAGCTGATAATATAATTCACAGTGTCAGTTCTGCTTGTGCTAACAATGTGGGAAGAACTATAATTTTACATTCACACCCAAGCTCAAAGCACTGCTTCAAACAACACATTTAGATTAAGATGCAATTCCACAAAAGTTCAATGTGAAATTAATTAGAAAACAAGCAATTAAGTCATCAGAGAATATTAGATGCTTAATTAACCATCACTTTGCTTAATTACATGCTTCATCCATAATTTTGAAGACATTCTTTTCATACCGACAAGCGATAGATAATAATAGTATGGTACTGTGTTTCCAATTCACATTCACCCACTCACTTTAATAGGGTTTTACAT
This sequence comes from Oncorhynchus clarkii lewisi, assembly GCF_045791955.1. Classification (NCBI taxonomy): domain Eukaryota; kingdom Metazoa; phylum Chordata; class Actinopteri; order Salmoniformes; family Salmonidae; genus Oncorhynchus; species Oncorhynchus clarkii. The sequence continues at coordinate 24,677,520 of NC_092151.1, read as the reverse complement.
ACATAGGTAATACTATTGTAGTAATGTAGAACAGTCTCTACTCACCACCAGTATCAGGGTTCCCAGGCACTCTGCCAGAGCCTGGCGTAGCAGCATGTGACGGACCTGAAAGGTCCTTGCGAGCTTGTCCATAAGCGCCTTCTGTTTTCCCATGATGCAGCTGTGGGTCGTCCAGTGAAAACAGGGTCAGTTGCGGAGACGTGGGGCTGACTTGGAATGTGTGTCAAGGAGGACCGTGTGTCGACTCTTTAAGCACTCAGAGAGGGATCCCTCCCTCGTTGAGATTTAAAAAAAAAACATGTCTCTCCTTGATTCTGAACGCCTACCTCCACATCTCCACCCATATCTTTTTTCCTCTTCAATTTATTTTACCCTCCCTTTTTTTTTTTTTTTCCTCACTTGAATTCAGATGGATTAGTACTACAACTACTACTACTTGGTGTTTTGAAACTTAGTCAAACTTGTCGCCTCCTTGTATGCAAGCAAAACTACAGCCTCTACAAAGAGGTCTGCACCTTCATGACACAGCAGGTGGTTGGTTCAAGCTCTACTCCATGTGTTCACCCTAAATCACTAAAACAGTTTTACGCCGGGTACTTAAATTCCCTTATTTAGCAGATGTTGTTGCGAATGTAGCGGAATGTTCCTAGCTCCAACAGTGCAGTAATATCTAACAATACAAAACAATACACACAAATCTAAAATAAAAAATTGTGGAATTAGGAAATATGTAAATATTAGGATGAGCAATGTCAGAGTCTGGAGTATAAATAAATAATGAACAAAACTATATACACAACATGCAATCATTTCTAAGATTTTACTGAGTTACAGTTCATAGAAGGAAATCACTCAATTGAAACAAATTCATTAGGCCATAATCTATGGATTTCACATGACTGAGAATACAGATGAGCGTCTGTTGTCATAAATACATTTTTAAAAAGGTGGTTGGTTGCGACACATCGATCCAGTACTGCCCAAACATGCTCAATGGGTGACATCTCTGGTGAGTATGCAGGCCGTGGAAGGACTGGAACATTTTCAGCTTCCAGGAATTGTGTACAGATCCTTGCGACATGGAGCCGTGCATTTTCATGCTCAAACATGAGGTGATGGTGGCGGATAAATGGCACGACAATGGGCCTCAGGATCTTGTCACGGTATCTCTGTGCATTCAAATTGCAATCGATAAAATGAAATTGTGTTCATTGTCCGTAGCTTATTCCTGTCCAAACCATAACTTTACCAAAACCATGGTGCACTCTGTTCACAACATTAACATCAGCAAACCGCTCGCCCACATGACACCATAGATGTGCTCTGAGGTTGTGAGGCCGGTTGGACGTACTGCCAAATTCTCTAAAACGACATTGTATGGTAGAGAAATTAACATTCAATTCTCTGGCAACAGCTCTGGTGGACATTCCTGCAGTCGGCATGCCAATTGCACACTCCCTCAAAAATTCAGACATCTGTGGCATTGTGTTGTGTGACAAAACTGCACATTTAGAGTGGCCTTTTATTGTCCCCAGCACAAGGTGTAATGTTCATGCTGCTTAAAAAAGGCTAGGTGTCCACTAACGGGACAACTTCCGATGTAACTGGAGGGCGCGCAATTAAAATAAATAATCATACAAATTATCAAACTGCACTGTCCGGTTTACAGTAGGCTTTACAGCGAAAGCATGCCATGCGATTGTTTGAGGAAAGGGCCCCACCTCAAAATGTTTTTCCACCGGCACAGGTTTCATAAATTCACAAATAGCGATTAAATATTCACTTACTTTTTGAAAATCTTCCTCTGATTTGTCATCCAAAGGGTCCCGGCTACAACATGTAGTGTCGTTTTGTTAGATAAAATCCTTCTTTATATCCCAAAAAGTTTAGTTGGCACCATCAATTTGAGTAATCCACTCGTTCAACATGCAGAGAAAGGAATCCAAAAAGCTACTGCTAAACTTTGTTAAAACAAGTCAAAATACGTTTCTATATAAACCTCAGATACCCTAAAATGTAATTAAACTATAATATTTCGTACGGAAAGAAGTATGTTTAATAGGAAAATGATATTAGCAGGTGCGTGTCCTCTTCGTCGCGCTCGCATACACGAATTTCCAAGTCTGTGTCCCTGTGGTAAAACTCATAGTTCTTACTCGTTTTGGAAGAAACAAGCCTGAAACCTTGAACAAAGACTACTGATACCCAGTAGAAGCCATAGGAATTGCATACTGGGAGCTAGATTTATTTTTTTCCCTTCATGTTCCACTGGAAAAGCATGGGCACGCAAAAAAAAAAAAAATGTTGGTTGGTTTTTCTTTCGATTTTTGCCTACCACATCTATTGTGTTATAGTCTCCTACATTATTTTAAGATTTCTACAAAGTTCAGAGTGTTTTCTTTCCAATGGTACCAATTATATGCATATCCTGGCGTCAGGGCCTGAGCAACAGGCAGTTTACTTTGGGCACGTCAGTCAGGCGGAAATTGAGAAAAATAGACCCTAGCCTGAAGAAGTTGAATAATCTTCCTGATATGCCACACCTGTCAGGTGAATGCATTTCTGGGATCTTTCATTTCAGCTCATGAAACATGGGACCAACACTTTACATGTTGCGCTTAGATTTTTGTTCAGTGTATGTGACGGGATGTATAGACATTATGGAAAGTATGTGGATACAACATGTAGTGTATCTGTATAATACGTGGGATAGAATAGTATATGTACAGCAATAGTTGAATAGAATTGCCTTGAATAGAACACTGTTTTATGCATATAAAATGAGTAAAACAGTATGTACACATGATGAAAGTGACCAGTGTTCCATTATTAAAGTGACCAGTGTTTCATGTCTATCTACATAGGGCAGCAGCCCCAAGACGAATAGGTAAAAAATCTGTCGATGTTGTCTTGAGCAAGTCACTTAACCCTAATTGTTCCTGTAAATTGCTATGGATAAGAACGTCTGACAAATGTCATGTTGGAGTCACTTTTATCGAAAGTAAGAATAGAAGATGTTTCTGAACACTTCTCCATTAATGTGGATACTACCATGATTATGGATTATTAGGGATGAATCGTGAAGAATGATAAGTGAGCCTCTGTACAGAGGCACAAAGATCGTACAGGTGTAAGAACTTAATTTGACATTTAGTCCATAATGTTTCTTGATCGGTGGTTAGGCTATTATCTGGCCAAAATTAGGCCAAATTAATATTAATATAACGTGTGTTAGTGTGGGTTTTCAGTGAATTTATGTAAATCACCAATCTCATCTGCATTTCCAGCGACACAGGAAAATTCTTAGAAAGAACAGATTGATCAAATTGACATCCTACACTTGTACACCCCCCCCCAAAATGCTAATCTCCCCTGTTATTGCAATGGTGAGAGGTTAGTTTATTTTGTTGTAGCCTTCTCACTTATTCTTATTTATGATTCATTCATAATTGTTTCAGAATCATGGCATTATCAGGATTTATTTAAATGTGTTCAGAAACATCTTATCTATTCACTTAGAAAGAAAATTACCCCACTCATCATTCACCATTCAGTCCCTATTGCAGAAAACAAAAACAAAAATAATAACAAAAAAACTGAAAATTTTTCTGCAAGTGTAATAAAAATAAAAAACAGAAGTACCTTATTTACATAAGTATTCAGACCCTTTTCTATGAGACTTGAAATTGATTAATGAGGGGCAAAAAAATATTTCATCCATTAGAATAAGGCGTAACAGAATGTGGAAAAAGTCAAGGGGTCTGACTGTATATGAAAATACCCTCAAATAAATTGTGACATTCTGTACTGCCACATATGAAACTCCAATCCAAAATGCTGGAGTAAATGTTTGCTTCACTGTCCAAATACATATGGACGGGAGAGTATATTGTATAATTACCATACACAATAGCATTACTGACAATAGCATTACATATGCATTGTTTTAATCAGTTCAATCTAATTAGCATTAATTTCTGGCTGCAATGATTATCAGTTTAGCTTAAACCAATTCTCCAGAACTCAGGGAAATGCTGTACTGGAGTCAAGTCAGACCACTTTCTGGGATTTCCCAGTTTGGCTATGAATGGAAGAGTACCAGAGTGCCTGGTCAGAGTTATTACTCTTTGCTCTGTATGTGGTCGACTGGACCATTCTCTAATTCTCTAAAGTGGCTCTTTAACACCATTACTAGGGCCAGGAGTTTTTCCTGACCATGTGACTTGACTAGAAAAAACTCTAGGCAAAGGTTATGAGGCTTTAAGCATATAACTAGGACTCAAGAGTTTTTCCTGGTCAGGCTGTATGGTTAGGGAAACTCATGCCCCTAACCATTCTCCATGTCTGGCTTATTGTGTTGCAGCTATACAGTAGGATCTACAGTGGGCTCTAAGTCTGAGAGAACAGGTTGTAACTGATATCCTGAGGCTATGTCTCTGTCCTGGAATCAGAGGAGACCTACCTTTGTCACCTCCACTGAAAGAACACAAAAGTGTTAAGGGGGCAGGATCAGAGGGGTTCTGTCCTGCCTAAGGAAGTTGCACCCCGCCCCTTTTAGAGGGAAGTTCATAGCCTTTTGTTTGTGTCGTTCTTACTGTACACATACTCACACCCAGACATGCACGCACAAACACACAGACACATTTCCCAAGTTAAGTCATACAGTAAGAGGGAGGATACTTAGGATGGGAAAGGGGGGATGTTACCTAACTTTTGTGTCCAAGTATTTCATTGGAGAACTATTAAAATCACTTTTGGGAAAATACTTTAGATTAGTTCGTCATGGTTTCAATCAGCTCAACCACTAGCTATGTTTCAAATTGTAAATCATATTGCTGGCCTATGCATGATTGAGTATGCATCATGGTGGTCCATGGGTGTGCTGTCGAGATAGAGGAAATAACAGGGTCAGTGAAGTAACAGTGAGGACACACACACACACACACACACACACACTGGCATATTATACTGGAAGTGGACTTTCTCTGATTCTCTCAGATTCTGGTTTACTATATAATGGCCTCTCCATACTCTCTGTCCAAGTATTCAGAGCTGGCAAGCTTCATGTCTCGTGAGCTTTTCATCCAAACATTCCACCTCGTCATACCGCAACTTAGAATTAAAGAACACTGTCTGCTTGATTTTACCCTCTCTTTAAGCATGATACATTAGCAACATGATATGACACACTGTGCTCTTGATTGAATTGCCAGCAGGTTTATACAAATTGTACTTGCTGCTCTGTGTAGTCTCTTAGGTATTTCTGCCTTTTATGGTGAACAATACAGTAGAGGTTCATAGAATGTTGTTGGCAGACTTTTCCCCTTGACACTGCAGTCCAACTCAGGAGAGATGTGCTACTGTATCCACTCATGGGGTACTCAGGGTTAGGCTCCTTTTTCTCCATACATACAAACACCAGACACTGGGGTGTGTTAAACATCTACATATCTCACAACTCTGAACTGTGGATTAGAAACCAAACCAAAGCACTCTTCTGTATCTCTTTGGCAAATACAAACGCAATATACCGATCCTAAACTAATGAATCTGAAATGTAATGACTTGGGTTGACGCTTGATGCAGAACATGCTGTGCGGAACATGCTGAATATATATTTGTTCACACCTACAGAGCTGCATAACTTGGTGTCCCAGCCGAGGCGAGCTGAGCTGAGTCTTCCTGTCTCTGCAGTAGAGCTGAATGTACGACTAAAATGGCATCCTATTCCTTACATAGTGCACTTCTTTGGTTCTGGTCAAATGTAGTGCACTATATAGGGAATAGGGTGCCATTTGGGAGTCAAACAAGGTCTCCTTATTCAAGCATCACCTATAAGCCTCCTGGGATCTGCTATAGTTATAGGATATCAGCTTTGCAATCTCTCTATTCTTGCCCTCAGATAAGGCAGGTAGGGATGTGTGTTCTCTGAATATGAGACTGTTCAGTCTGGATTACTGTCGCATTACAGACAAAACCCACAGAGGAGGTGACACACACATACACACAAATGTAAAGGCACAAATACATACAAACACGCATGCATGTTCATTTGTACTTTCCAAATTGTGCATGCAGACGGACAGGCGTCAAATGGTCAAACAGAATAGTGTGAATGTTTTGTCTTATAGTGATAGGAGTGAACTCAGTATAGAAATATAGAATTGTGTGTTTCTATCTAACTTCAGGTTTTGCGACGATAACCTATAGTCATTACCAATATCTATTGATTTAACACTGGCTGTGTCTACCTCCATTTTCCCCTCACTTTACCATGACTAACCAGTAGGCAGCAGCATTTGACAACAACTGAAACCAGAGTCCAGCTCAGCACCATGGTGGTGGGTTACAATACCTTCTACACTGGAGTAGCACACACCCCCACAACCCCCACAATACTACAGGAAATTAACTTTAAAACTGCAGAAATTTCTCTCAGCCTCATGGCAAAATGTGTGGAATAGTAGGAAATTAGAACAGTGATTCTTGAAATTTGGGACAATCGTTGTCCGGCAAAATAAAAAAAAATAAAAAAGTTATTTATTTTGCATTATTTGACCTTAAAATGTACATTTAGGGGAATTTTATAATGTTAATATTTTAATTGAGGAATTTTCTAAATACTTTCAATATTATTACTTTCCATTACTATAATGGACACCACCAACAATAATGTTTCCCCTACCGTCTCTTATGACCGAAAATAACTTCTGGACATTAGGACTGCAGTCACTCACCACAGACTGGCAGAATCCTAGTTTTCCTTTAACGAGTCTGACGAGAACGAAGCGAACGATATACTGCTATCTTGGGAACAGGCCCAGATCCCTGTCATTTGCGTGAAGAGGAGGCTGGAGAAAACGGGGCCAGAGGGACGACTGCCTTCTGAGAATTTGTAGGCGATTGAATAAACCCCCACTTCCTTCCCATTCTGCTAGCAAACATGCAAACTTTGGAGAATAAAATTGATGACCTACGCGCAAGATTAAACTACCAACAGGACATTCAAAACTATAATATCTTATGCTTCACAGAGTCGTGGCTGAACGACGACACTATCAACATACAGCTGGCTGGTTATACGCTGTACCGGCAGGATAGAACAGCGGCGTCTGGTAAGACAAGGGGCGGCTGACTATGTATTTTTGTAAAAAAAAAAACAGCTGGTGCACAATATCAAAGGAAGTCTCGAGATATTGCTCGCCTGAGGTAGAGTATCTCATGATTAGCTGTAGACCACACTATCTACCTAGAGAGTTTCATCTGTATTTTTCATAGCTGTTAACATACCACCACAGTCAGAGGCTGGCACTAAGACAGCTTTGAATGAGCTGTATTCCTCCATAAGCAAACAAGAAAACGCTCACCCAGAAGCGGCGCTGCTAATAGTAGAGGACTTTAATGCAGGGAAACTTCATTCAACACATTTCTATCAGCATGTTAAAAGTGCAACCAGAAGAAAAAAAACTCTACACCACCTTTACTCCACACACAGAGACGCATACAATGCTCTCCCTTGCCCTCCATTTGGCAAATATGACCATAATTCTATCCTCCCGATTACTGCTTACAAGCAAAAATTAAAGCAGGAAGCACTAGTGACTGGATCAATAAAAAAGTGGTCAGACTGGAATATGTTCCGGGATTCCTCCGATGGCATTGAGGAGTACACCACATCAGTCATTGGCTTCATCAATAAGTGCATTAATGACGTCATCCCCACAGTGACCGTACGTACATACCCCAAGCAGAAGCCATGGATTATAGGCAGCATTCACACTGAGCTAAAGGCTAAGGCTGCCGATTTCAAGGAGCGGGACTCTAACCCGGAAGCTGATAAGAAATCCTGCTATGCCCTCCGACAAACCATCAATCAGGCAAAGCGTCAATAAAGGACTAAAATCGAATCGCACTACACTGGCTCTGATGCTCGTCGGATGTGGCAGGGCTTGCAAACCATTACAGACTACAAAGGCAAGCACAGCCGAGAGCTGCCCAGTGACACGGGCCTTCCAGACGAGCTAAACTACTTCTTTGCTCGCTTCGAGAAAAATAACACTGAAACATGGATGAGAGCTCCAGCTGTTCCCGGAAGACTGTGTGATCACTCTCTCCGCAGCCGATGTGAGTAAGACCTTTAAACAGGTCAACATTCACAAGGCTGTAGGACCAGATGGATTACCAGGACGTGTACAGCGAGCATGCGCTGGCCAACTGGCAGGTGTCTTCACTGACATTTTCAACCTGTCCCTGTCCGAGTCTGTAATACCAACATGTTTTAAGCAGAGCACCATAGTGCCTTTGGCCAAGAACACTATGGTAACCTGCCTAAATGTCTCCCGACCTGTAGCACTCACGTCTGTAGCCATGAAGTGCTTTGAAAGACTGGTCATGGCTCACATAAACACCATCATCCCAGGAACCCTAGACCCACTCCAATTTGCATACCATCCCTTCAAATCCACAGATGATGCAATCTCCATTGCACTCCACACTGCCCTTTCCCACCTGGACAAAAGGAAAACGTAAGTGAGAATGCTATTTATTGACTACAGCTCAGCGTTCAACACCATAGTGCCCTCAAAGCTCATCAATAAGCTAAGGACCCTGGGACTAAACACCTCCCTCTGCAACTGGATCCTGGACTTCCTGACGGGCCGCGCACAGGTGGTAAGAATAGGTAACAATACATCCGCCACGCTGATCCGCAACACAGGGGCCCCTCAGGGGTGCGTGCTCAGTCCCCTCCTGCACTCTCTGTTCACTCATGACTGCACGGCCAGGCACGACTCCAAAACCATCATTAAATTTGCCGATGACACAACAGTGGTGGGCCTGATCACCAACAACGACGAGATTGCCTACAGGGAGGAGGTCAGAGACCTGTCCGTGTGGTGCCAGGACAACAACCTCTCCCTCAACGTGATCAAGACAAAGGAGATGCTTGTGGGCTACAGGAAAAAGGGGACCGAGCATGCCCCCATTCTCATTGACGGGGCTGCAGTGGAGCAGATTGAGAGCTTCAAGTTCCTTGGTGTCCACATCACCAACAAACTAACATGGTCCATGCACACCAAGACAGTCATGAAAATGGCACGACAAAATCTATTCCCCCTCACGAGACTGAAAAGATTTGGCATGGGTCCTCAGATCCTCAAAAGTTTCTACAGCTGCACCATCGAGAGCTGGTTGCATCTCTGCCTGTTATGGAAACTGCTCGGCCTCCGAACGCAAGGCACTACAGAGGGTAATGCAAATGGCCCAGTACATCACTGTGGCCAAGCTTCCTGCTATCCAGGACCTCTATACCAGGCGGTGTCAAAGGAAGGCCCTAAAAATTGTCAAAGAGTCCAGCCACTAGCCAAGGACGGTTCTCTCTGATACCGCACAGCAAGCTGTACCGGAGCGCCAAGTCTAGGTCCAAGAGGCTTCTGAACAGCTTCTAGCCATAAGACTGCTGAACATCTAATCAAATGTCTACTCAGACTCTTTGCATTGCCCCCCCTTTTTTACACTACTGCTACTCTCTGTTGTTATCATCTATGCATAGTCACTTTAATATCTCTACCTACATGTACATATTACCTCAACTAACCGGTGCCCCTGCACGTTGACTCTGTACCGGTACCCCCCTGGATATAGTCTCGCTATTGTTATTTTACTGCTGCTCTTTAATTACTTGTTACTTTTATTTATTATTTTATCCATTGTTTTTTTTATCTGCATTGTTGGTTAGGAGCTCTTAAGTAAATATTTCACTGTGATGTTGTATTCTGTGTATGTGACTAACACAATTTAATTTGATTTTACTTTACAGAATATTTCTCACATGAATCCTAAAAGTTGTGTCCAGAGATGTGTTTTAAAATCCTAAATTAATCAGGAATGAGCAGGGTCAGCTATACCATAATGGACCCCTTATTCATGTTCTCGTTACATATAGTGCAACAAGAACACTCATGGTCTGTAAAATTCTCTACTTTTGATAGATTTAAACAAACATTATTGGAATCACCATGGTCACAATCATAAACTGTCAACTCTATCTGCATGATAAATTAAAATAGAGTATGAATTTTGGTTTAAATATGTTACATTTAATTAGGTTTAAGTCATAAAGTAACTGAGGAAAAACTAAAGTGCTCCGTGTGCACCACTTCAATGAGGAATAAAAATGAAATTTTTGTAAACTCCAACTTTTATTTTTAGAGGCAAAAATATGTCTGTTTGGAGTATCTTTTGTCAACTCTGTCACTGATGGCTAAGCCCCTTAGGATATTTTTTGTTGTTGTAAATATTCAGAATAATTATTGTAATCACTGTTCTGCAACACATGCTTTAATAACTGAAATATTTGCTGTGCTAGACCAAAGGGATAATGTTTGCTTTCTAAATGCTGTTTTATGTTCTAAATCTAGAAACACATGCCAAAATGCTAACAAAATTAGTCCTGGAGCATTTAATAGTGCTATAAAACAAAACAAAAAGAAGTTTGGAGATTTGTATTACAGATTTGAATCATATGTTATAATTAAATAATTAAGGCCTTTAAACATTTGTTGGACAATAATTGTAAAATGTAAATGGCTTTTATGGTGTCTGACAGAGTTTGCATAAATCCAGCTACTTGCATGTTATGAATAAATAAATACAAATAAGAAGTTGCTCCTTTACATGGTGTGATAGCTGATACTTTGGCCTATCAAAATCTATTTTTCAAATGTGTTTATTTTAATACAAATATTTGAGATTAACCTATCTTTCAAGAATGCCTGACCTCTAAAACACAAACATTTTCTCTTAGCCTCATAGCAAAATGTGTAAAATAGCATGAGATGATCTATGAAACTGCATTTTTTCATCTCTGCCCCATGGCAAAAAAAATCCCCCCAAAAAATAGAGGGAAAGGGGAGGGAAAACAAAACTGCCCATAGATTGTGGGGAGACCCGGCAAAACTGTGAAACACCACTGACCTTCTACCCTCTGGAGTGGCTACAGGCAGGCAGGCAGACAGGCGCTCTGGCAGTCCCAGAGGAGCGACACACAGAGCAGGTGAGGCGTGAGGGCCCAGCCGATGGTGTGGACACAAGCCATCTGGATCCATGGCTGTCCTCACCCTGGGGAGGCTACTGTACACACAGACCCAGACAGGGAAGCTTTCCTCTAGTGAATCTCAAACAGAGGAGCAAGAGGATGTGTCATGACAGCCCGTCTGTTAGTTAATGCACACACTTTTCAACTGCCCCCATCTGTAATGTTTCAAGACAGAATTAAATGAAAACATTGTTTTTGAACCTATCTAGTTCATTATTGAAGACACTTTTTGGACATTAACCTGGGTTTATTGGAACAGGTAATCACTGGAGAACTTGTTGTAATATCCCTACAAATATTACCATGCCAGTACAACATCACCCTATCGCCCATTCACAGCATCGCAACAAACATGGCCCTATACCTGACACATTCTTCTAAACCATAAGGGGAGGGAAAACAAAAACGGACCTTAGATCAGGGTCAAGGGATACCCAGACACCCTCCCTGATCCATCTGTGTCCAAGCATGGCCTGCTACATACAGCCAGTTACCATGGTGACACCATTATCATTGCTTTCTTTCATGGGTGTTTGTAATAATGGCTGGATATAAGACAAGGTATATTTTCACTGGCATGGATGTGTGAAAATCACAGTGATCTTTGTTTTTCAGAGAGCTCAATCATGAATACTGCAGTGTGTCCTTGTAATAACGCCCCTCTGTCACTGGAGCTGTGTAATAGCCTTAAGCACAAAACGTCAAGGCAGATTTCTCTCTCTGTGACGGAGTGTGTGTTTGTTTGAGTATGTGTGTGTACTGTACTGTAGACGTACATGTTGTTCATGTCAATATGTTCCTTGCTTCACTGCACTGCATTCTGTATGTTGTGCATCATAGTCACTCCTCATTCATTATTTTGTGGGATCTATACTGTAGATTAAAAACAAAAAAAACTATGTTTTAAGTGAGAAAAGGCATTGGTCCGAAGCCCAAAAATAAAGGAAATGCACGAGCACCACAATTTCTATTCCACCCATGCTCTACCAAGGTTTTCCAGCACACAGCTTTGTCCTACTACAGTAGCTATGTTGGTATTGTACTTCAAACTATGTATAGGCAGGTTGCTTAGGATGCAAACTTTCTCAAACAGCCTAATTCATACTCTTAGAGGAGGTGCTTCCACAATTATATGATTTGTACTGCATACAAGGTAAAGTATTGGATTCTTCATACAACACAGTAAGACATTATCCCATTACGTTATCTTTACGTTTGCTTTTATACTTACAAGACCATCACGCTTGATTGAGCTGTTTTGTCTTGCAGTAATGTGCCTATATTTCCTTAAACCTTTATTTTAGTAATAACATCATTTTAATGGTAAGCAGGTGACCAACATAACAACAGGTCATAATGGTGTGTTGGACACAGTAGCTCAAATAGATAGAGCCTGTCTGTATTCCTGATTTCTGTAACTGTTAGCTTACCTATGTCATATTGAATTAAGCTCAGAGCCACTTGTGTTTCAAACATTTTGTCAGTTGCTGTGCTGATCATTTGACAGTTCATTATCTCTGTCAAAATAATATGTAGCTCCAGCGCCAGCTGTGCCACCAGAGACTCTGGGTTCGAACCCCCAGGCTCTGTCATAACCGGCCGCGACCGGGAGGTCCGTGGGGCGACGCACAATTGGCCTAGCGTCGTCCGGGTTAGGGAGGGTTTGGCCGGTAGGGAAATCCTTGTCTCATCGTGCACCAGCGACTCCTGTGGCGGGCCGGGCGCAGTGCGCGCTAACCAAGGTTGCCAGGTGCACTGTGTTTCCTCCGACACAGTGCACCTGCGGCTGGCTTCCGGGTTGGATGTCGCTGTGTTAAGAAGCAGTGCGGCTTGGTTGGGTTGTGTATCGGAGGACACATGACTTTCAACCTTCGTCTCTCCCGAGCCCGTACAGGAGTTGTAGCGATGAGACAAAATAGTAGCTACTAAAAACAATTGGATACCATGAAATTGGGGAGAAAAAAGGGGTCAAATTAAAAAAATAATACAAATAAATAAATAATAATATGTAGCATAACACTAGAACCGCCATAGGCCAATGGCCACTGACGTTTGATATTGTAAATGAAGAAAATCAGCTCGAAATGCCCTACACCTTCCCTGACTTTTCCTAAATGTTTGTATTTTACACTGTTCATTTGTCAGAATTTTATTTAGAGCCTTTTTCCCAGTTTTTTCCCACACCTATTCCTGACTTAATCTGCCAAGACAATGTGCTGTAGGACGTTGGTACCCAGCCGGGCGCTAATGCTCTCTCTCTCCTCACTGAATGAATGACAAATGTATGAATGGGCGATAATTGTGCACCTTACTTCACAATTGAAATTAGGCCTAACTGAATGGTAAGGAGGGTGAAGAGGTTGATTTCATTTAGAAAGACAATAGTGTAATGATGAGTTTCTGTTATGACTATTTATCAGCAGCAAATAATTTGACCGCATGCCTTGCGGGTTGATACAATTCTATTTTACATTTTACTTTGTAAAAATAAGCTGTTTTATTTACCATAACTCTATTACTAATCAAATGTATTGTAAGGGAAACAAAAATATACTACATGTTGCAGTAGTCCTTTAGAATAATGCAAAATATATCCTTAACTCTATCCAGCGAAGAAAACGATGCCAGGCTACTGAATGAATGACAAATGAATGGAATGGGCGATAATTGTGCAAGTTGCTTCAGAATCTAATTTAAATTAGGCCTAACTGAATGATTAGGGTGAGGAGGTTGATGTAATTTAGACAACAATAGTGTAATGATGAGTTTGTGTAATGCCAATTTATCAGCGTTGGCGCTCATTTGAATCATTTGACCGCGCGCCTTGCAGGGTGATACAATTCTCTTTTACGTTTCACTTTGTTTATTGGAGCTGTTACAGGACTGTTTAATTTACTGTAACTCTATTACTAATCTCATCTAGCTAGGTAGCTACAGAGTCTAGGTGCTGGACTTTGTATAATCAAGCTAACATTAGCTAGGTTAGCTAGATAGCTAATCAAAATATCTGTTTGCATTCATTGAATAACCATTATATAGCTAGCTATCTACAGTAGCCTAGGTTTGTTCCATACACTTTTTTTGACTGACAGCATTGTGCGAGCAGCTGTGTTGTTGCCGAACAACCGACCCGGTGTTAGAACTCTGCGATTCGGCTGAAGAAACATGTTAGCATTGTCAGAAATGCTACAAAAGGAAGCACATCGTTGGTTATTAACAGACATAAATGAGCACGTGAGAGCTATACATTATAAACGTAATAAAAACTGTTGCACCAACAAATTTGGTCAAACTTGCATATTTTAAGTCCAACTGTTACTATATGAATGCTATAGTCTCGTTTTGATCTGACGTGTAGAATTTGAGCTAGGTAGGTGCAATAAATACTCTTAAAAATAAATTGCTAAGGACCCTGTTAAAAAAATATGGTATGTGGTTCTCGGTAACAGTTGGACGGCTCATGGCGAGAGGCGTGTGTTGTGTATATCCAATCAAGTTGATTTACACATTTTCATGGAGGTTCGTGTCATATTGGCTTAGATATGGTGATAGGGAGATTTGAATTTAACACTGAGCTTCATCCAATCCGTATAACAGATGTGATGATATATAATATGTGTGATAGTTAGAGAGCTATAGTGTGTGTGTGTGTGTGTGTGTGTGCGCATGCGCGCTTGAACTCATCTAGTCCATTGTCAATGTTAGACAAAAGTCCCCCATGTGATCCAACATCCATGAAATTGCTATCTAACAAAGAGCCAATTTAATGATTGAAGAAATTACACTTCAATTAATTTAGCATGTAAATTGACAATGGACTAGATGAGTGACTAAATATTGACAGTATTTTGTGCTGTGTGCATTCTTGACATGCTTTGGTGTATTTTCTCTGGAGTTATTGACACATTGTTGCGTTGCATTGTGGTCTAGGTCACAGGTCAATTTTACAGTACAGTGGAATATGAGTGAACGGAGGGGAAGACGGTATTGATATTCTATCAAGCATGTGATATTGTGATAGCTTCATTGTGTACAAGAAAGAAACTGGCCAATTTTGCAATTTCACAGAACCCGAAAACACACACACGCATGAACACGCACGCATGCACGCACACACACACAGTAAATGTGAAATTGTAACGCCACCTTACTGTGAAAATGTTTTTTCTACAATGTGCAAATCATTCTTACATTAACAATCAATATTAGCACAATGGGTAGAAAAGCTGAAGAATGTTCCTCCCTCTGATCAGAATTCTCTCTGGTCAACCTAATATTACTCACCATGGAGCTTCTGGTTCGAGAGGAGGCCATTCTGTGTCATCAAGACCAGTCAAGACCTAGTCAAGGGGACGAATGACAACTGTGGAGAGATCTCCAGTCCAATCATGACTACTATAAAGGCATGTGGAGCATTGTTTTTCATTGGCCCGCCTAAGAATAATGTTCTTTGGAGAAATACTATGCATTTTAATACACTTTGTGGAATCTTGTGAATGGCCGTTCTTGGTACCTTGTGTATTGGCCTTGGCACTTTCATTCAAAGGGAACACTCATTCACAAATAACACAATGTCCAAGTCCAAAGAAAACTCTGTTTCGCTTTTCAAACGGATAAAAAGGCAGGCTTTATCTGATGGTCACTACCATCTTTATGTGTCTGTGTGCAGTTTGTCGGAACTAGCATCAGCACAATTGCTAGCATGCTAGCTGTTCCCATAGACTTCCAGTCAGTGCGTAAATTAGCATTGACTTGCGAAACTACCTCGTAACTTCCTTCATATTGGACGCAGATACATAAAAATGGTATCCACGAGTTAATCTGACTCTGGGGAAGTAGATAAGTGGCCTCATTGCCAAAACTCCAAACTATCCCTTTAATGCGCTGACTATTTACTGGAGAATTGTAGGCGGGTAGGCACAGCACTCACAGATCCAGCCAGAGCTGCATGTAGCTAAACACACAGAGCACAGAGTTTGTAACTGAGATGTAGAAATGTTTTATTTAGGCTATGTGCTGAATCCAAACATGCATTATTACAGCATTAGAATAACCTGTTTTTCATTGAATATGGCTCACAACAACAAAAATATCAATATGGGATACAACAATACAATATTATGTTGCCCAGCTAGCCAAACATAATTTGCTATAGAGGGTGTGAAGGCTTTTGTGTCAGGCCAGCCCTAACACACCTGATTCAACCAATCAACTAAGGTCTTGGTTTGCTGATTTAGATCTTCATGATTAGTTGATTGGTTAAATCAGGTGTGTTTACGGCTGGCCTTGCATAAAAACCTGCACACCCTGTAGCTCTCAAGGGCATTGTTGGACGTAATATCATAAATATTGCATCACATAAACATTTTGGTTGTTTATGGTTTGCACCGAAAAAACGTAAAAAATGTACTTTTAGGAACTGTAGATAAGCCTGCACTATCATATATGCTACAGACTTATGGAGAGATAGGGATTGGGAGAATCATTCTAGAACTGAGAACCAAACCCAGTCCTGTGCATGCTACACTATCCTCAAAGAAGTACCAGTGTAAATAAAAAATCACATCATTAGCCACGTCGGAGAGATGGACGGAACCAATCCTGATTCCTCTCTTAACCCCAGCTCTAAGGTCAAGTACACTTTAGCTAATTAGCATCTCCGAGCACATAAAATGTCCCTGGCAGGAGGGCTCGCGAGCACAGAAGCTCTGGAGCCAAACAACACAGAAATTGGATCACCCTCTCGTCTCCCTCTCCATCCCTCTCTCTGGGAACCCAGACTCCTGAGCCTAGGAGCTGGGCAGCGTGCTGACAGATATTCCCTTGTATCTGCCCCGCACACTGCCAACATCAGGCACCGATACCTCTCTTTCTCCTTCTCTCGCTCTTTCCGTCCTTCCTCCCTGGAGAAGCTTGATGCCAAGTTCCTGGCTTACCATTCACATTTAATTATCCTTTGAGCCCGGCCTGTCAGTCGATATGCAGATCTGGGCCGAACACTGTCATCAGGGCCAAAAACTGTCAACCGGTGACAGGAAACTGTCATCGGTTGACAGTGTTGTATGGCATCTGTGTTGGGTTGCTTTTTCAGAAGTGCAACAGCAACAACCTTGATTTATGACAAGCAATGAAATAATACGCTGGGTGGTGATTGTGAAAGAGAGGAATTGATGCCACAGGCTATCAGACATATTATGCTCATCAGCTCACCAATCATCATAATGCCACTGGTCTCTTTTAGCCAATAGTGAGGTTCTCTCCTGAGGTACTGGCAGGATTGCAGATAATTTAGATATACATTTAAATAGAATGCTGGCCTCTTGTTGCTTCAGGACATGTGGTATCTGAAGACCATTGTCCACGATATTAGTTTTGAAGGCGAAAACATAATAGAAAGATAATTTATGGAAGCCTACGTGGATGCATCACCCCACATTGCACCTTTGCCACTGACATCTGTTGGCCATACATGACCATGATATAACTTGATATGTGCTGAGTTTTCTGTGTCATCCCACTCCGCTCACAAACACATAACAGCCCACGGCTTGTGTTACACAAGCCATTGAGATTCAGGCTGCATACAATTCATATTCAGGACAGCATTTTATGCATATGACAAGATTATTGCGATGAAATGGAGCTTCAGCAAAATTATTGACAGACCATATTGATCAGAGGCCAGGTGAAGCCGTGCATCGATTGAAAAAAAGTTATTCGTATTTATAGTCATTTGTTGGTTTGTTCGTTAGCATGTAGTCTTAAATGATATTAGATAATGTCTTCTTTTCCTTCTAATTGACTGGATGGATTCGATGTTGTGTTATTGTCATCGAACAGCATATTCATTTTGAGTAATGAGGTATAGAATTAGCTGCAGAAAATTACAACAGTTTTGTGTATATGGGCATACAGTACAGTACATCATGTCCTCCAACTTACCTCTATGTTATTTTCAGGCAACAGGAATTGGACCATTTCAAATTGTCAAAGTGATTTTTTCTCTGGCAATCCACTGACATTGAATAGAATGTGGGAAGGAAAACATTTGCACTTCAATTTAGCCTTGATGAAATGCCATTATGGAGCAACTTTCCCTTGTCAAGAGCAGAAATTGGTTAACATTTTAATATTCCATACAGGCACTCTGTACTTTACAGATGTACAATCTTAATTTGAACCAGTTTGCTACAGCAGGAAAATAATCCTAAAGCAGCAGGGAATGTGAATTATAATTCATGGACATTTTTTTGTATGGCTTGTCACACCCTGACCTTAGAGAGCCGTTTTATTTCTCTATTTGGTGAGGTCAGGTGTGATGTGGGGTGGGCATTCTATGTTTTGTATTTCTGTGTGTTTGGCCGAGTGTGGTTCCCAACCAGAGGCAGCTGTCTATCGTTGTCTCTGATTGGGAATCATACTTAGGCAGCCTGTTTTGCCACCTTAGTTGTGGGTAGTTGTGTTAGTGGCCTGTATAGCCGATGTAACCTTCACGGTCGTGTCCTCATTCTTTGTTTTGTTGGCGACATTTATAAATAAAAAGAAATGTACGCTCACCATGCTGCTCCTTGGTCCGGTCATTTCCACCCTGACGACGATCATGACATGGCTTGATTCATTTTTGGTTAGGGCAAATCAAGTCTGACATTTTGAAGTAGAAATGACAAACTTTAGAAGTCTTTTTATACCTCAAAAGTACACTAGAAGTTTGCATTTCCTGCAAAAATATTCATTTCCTGCAAAGAAATTCTCAGCAATAAAATAATGATCAAATTAAGATCCTACATCTGTATGTAGCATGTCAGAGGAGAAACACTTCATTTTTCACAACCATTTCTTTCTAAGTGTGTCTCAAAAAGGTGAAGGTTGAATCCCTCTTAAGAGTTTTGCAGCACATTCGTCATAATGCAATTGTAAAAAAAAACTTGGAGTCAGTTTCTCAGACAAAAAAAATGTAGAGGCACAAAAATAAAAACGATAATTAGTTCAAGGTTTCTCACTTCGCTGTGCCTCTTTTATGCAGGTCTTATAGGAAAGTAGCTGCTATTCTAACAAACACTGGACCCCACAAGTCTGGAGTATTCATGCAAAGCCTCCTCCCATTGGCCGCACATACAAATCTGAGCAGCTATCTGTTACACACTGGATAACTATTTCACCTACGTCACCCAAAAGCTGGGTTGTGTTTTATGGTGTACATATGACATCATTGCACATCAATGGAAATTGTGACAAGTCTTGGAGGTGTGATGCTCTCCTAATATGGACACTGTGGATTTTTCTTTTCTCACCAGGAATCCACATTGTGAGATTATGAAAGGTTGATCTCTACTGTACTTTGAAACTGTCAGATATAAAACCCTTCTTTACCAGTTTGGAGCAAGACTCAGTTGTTATTGTGTACAGCATTGATACCCACAGAGCATAGCTCTCACTCCTGAGATGACTGGATTTTTTCTCATGCCACATGTTGACCCTTATAAAGACAGGGCGGCAGGGCGGCAGGGTAGCCTAGTGGCTAGAGTATTGGACTAGTAACCGGAAGGTTGCAAGTTCAAATCCCCGAGCTGACAAATCTGTCGTTCTGCCCCTGAACAGGCAGTTAACCCACTGTTCCTAGGCCGTCATTGAAAATAAGAATTTGTTCTTAACTGACTTGCCTAGTTAAATAAAGGTAAAATAAAAAAAAAACACATGGACCCCAATCTCTCAAAGGCCCTAGGATCCAGGGGGAGTCTGCCAGTCACTGGGACGACAACCCAACTTGGGGTGGGGGGAGGTTTTAGCAGGTGGAATAGTGGAGAACAATTGGAGGTTTACTTAGTAGCAGTGCAAATATCATGATGGACACTCCATCGTTATGGTACATTTTAATGATAAGTTTACAAACATATTACGATAAATTAAATTGAAACTTGTATCTCATTATGGTTAATGGTGAAATAAGTATAGCCAGTTATAATTGTAATGGCTGAGCAGATAGTCTTTTCTTATTATCAGTACATGGCCAAAATATGAGTGTCACGTCCTGACCTTAGTTCTTTATTTATGTCTCTATTTGAGTTTGGTCAGGGCGTGAGTTGGGGTGGGCATTCTATATTTTGGTTCTGTGTGTTATATTTCTAGGTGTTTGGCCTGGTATGGTTCCCAATCAGAGGCAGCTGACAATCGTTGTCTCTGATTGAGAACCATACTTAGGCAGCCTTTTTTCCCACTATGGGTTGTGTGTAGTTGTTTTCCGTTTCAGTGTTTGCACCATACGGGACTGTTTCGGTTTTCATTTATTCTCTTTGTTCTTTTGTATTTAGTGTTCATTTAATTAAAGGAAATATGAACACGTACCACGCTGCGCTTTGGTCTACTCCTTCTTCCTCAGACAAACATTGTTACAGAACTACCCACCACAAACGGACCAAGCAGCGTGGTGAGGAGCAGCAGCGTTATCTGGAGAAATGGACATGGGAGGAGATACTGGAAGGCAAGGGACCCTGGGCACAGACTGGGGAGTATCGCCATCCACGGGAGGAATTGGAGGCAGCAAAGGCTGAGCGGCAACTCTACGAGGAGTTGGCACAGCGGCACAAGCATGAGGCAGCCCCAAAAAATGTTTTTGGGGGCCACAACGGGGAATGTGGCAGGGTAAGGTTGGAGACCTGAACCTGCTCCCCGTGCTTACCGGGGCGAGCAGGTGACAGGTCAGGCCTTGTGCTATGGGGTGATGCGCACTGTGTCTCGGCCGAGTATTCATAGGCCGGTGTGCTTGGTGCCAGGGTCCCGCATTTGCCGGGTGGAAGCTGGCATCCAGCCAGAACGGGGGGGTTCAGCTATGCGGTCGAGACCGCCAGTGCGCCTCCACGTCCCTGTGTATCCAGTGCCTCGGCCAAGGAAGTGGCCGCCTGTATGTCTCCCCAGCCTGGTGAGTCCTGTGCCCGCTCCCAGAACCAAGTCTCCCTCCTGTCCGGAGCTGCCAGAGCCGCCCTCCTGTCCGGAGCTGCCAGAGTCGCCCTCCTGTCCGGAGCTGCCAGAGTCACCCTCCTGTCCGGAGCTGCCAGAGTCGCCCTCCTGTCCGGAGCTGCCAGAGTCGCCCTCCTGTCCGGAGCTGCCAGAGTATCATGAATATCATTTAAGGAGCAGAAAACAGTAAGTCAGTGGATATTTTCTACAGTGGTTCCATTTAAGAATGATGGAGGCCACTGTGTTCTTGGGGACCTTCAACGCCGCAGACATTTTTTGGTACTCTTCCCCAGATCTGTGCCTCGACACAATCCTGTCTCGGAGCTCTACGGACAATTCCTTCGAACTCATGGCTTGGTTTTTTCTCTGACATGTACTGTCAACTGTGGGACCTAAAATAGACATGTGTGTGCCTTTCCAAATCATGTTCAATCAATTTAATTTATCACAGGTGGACTCCAATCAAGTTGTAGAAACATCTCAAGGATGATCAATGGAAACAGGATGCACCTGAGCTCAAGTTCAAAAAGCAAAGGGTCTGAATACTTAAGGTATTTCTGTTTATTTTTAATAAACCTGTTTTCGATTTGTCTTTATGGGGTATTGTGTGTAAGTTGCTGACTATTCTTTTTTATTTAATCCATTTTAAAATAAGGCTGTAATGTAAGAACATGTGGAAAAAGTCAAGGGGTCTGAATACTTTCCCGAAGGCACTGTATATATACAGTGTATAGGTGCCTACAGGCATGCCTGTTCCCACATACATTGACTTCCTCCCCAGGGGGAAAGAAAAAAACAAAATATCACTTGAGGGATGCCTTCAAAAACAGAGCAGAGATACGAGTTGGGGCTGTGATTAACAATGCCAACCATGAAAAACACATTCCAGCTCATGTTTCATCCCCCTGTAGGGAATATCTGACGTTAAGTAATAACATCCCATTTTTCAAAGTGACTTTAAATCACAGCACTTTTTTGACAATTATTTGGAGACATCAGAGAAAATGTGATGTGTCATACTGTAAATATATTGAAAATTATATGTTTTCCTACCTGAAGGTTGCATTTCAGCTATTCTCTTACCAACTGTGGGCCCTGAACAAATCCCATGATATTTGTATTATTTTAGCTATCAAATGTAATAATTGTATTATTTTAATAACTACTGTATAGTTTACTTCTGGACTATCGCGCTGTATACCCAGACATGGGGAGCCACTAACCCTTGGGTCATAAGTAATTTAGGCCAAAAAGTATCTTTATCACACATTTCATCCGATCAATTGCATTGTTGTGATCCACTCTAGGGCAACAATCAACCATGAAATAATATGAAAAGGATTTACCATTTGATTTTGATTTCAGAAAAAAAGTGAATCCAGTAAGCAGATATGTTATATCTGGAGGGATTTTCCAACCAGCCCTAACCCCTATGGACCATTACGAGATCCTAGCACCCAGCTGCAGCCTGCAGCCCGCTACCTCTCACACCACCAGGCCATTCATAATGGGATTCCTGAATTCTCAGCTGCAGACAGGTGCCCCTGATACAAGACCTGGCATAATTCATTACAGATTAGGCAGAGAGTGATGGTTATTGAAGGCCTCTGTCTGAATTCAGATGAGCCTGGAAGTGGTGGTTGATAACGACCAACTTGGGGAGATCAGTGCTGGTCGCCGGTCTTCAGTTCATTCTGTAGCTCTCCCATGGAGATGTGTGGTGGGATCCTCAGTGCTCTATAGTGGTCATCATGTGATGATGAGATGGAATGCTTAGACTCTAGAATAGTTGCTATAACAAAACTAGCAGACCTGTGGGTTTTCCTACTGCCTAGGCTTTGTTTATTTAGCATTTGGTCTGATTTGTCTCATCGTCATCCATCTGTATGGGAATCTGAACCTAATGCATTACCAAAATGTTAATATTTTGACATGAGGTCAAATATTGTATAGGAAGAAAATAGGTAAAATGCAATATCAACCCACTGTTGGAAAAGTCCAATCAAGCCTAATTGAATATCATTTAAAGAGCAGAAAACAGTAAGTCAGTGAATATTTTCTACAGTGGTTCCTGAGACAGGATGAATGTGAGTAAACCCCCTCTTTTCAATATTTAAAATGCATCCATGGTGACATCCGACATCCATGTAGAGGGCCTGTCATCATGTCAATTACACAGCAGATGCTACATGGTAATGACTCAGAGTGGAGCTCTGAAATGTGATTAGTCCATCTGGGGATGTAAAACTATTTGGTACCTCTATGAATAAGTGTATTAATCATACAGATAATCACATCTAAACTACCAAATACAAAAATCTGAGATTAGACAGAAGATGTGGTTTGTTTAAGCAAACTGGGAAAACACTGGTATTATCCTGTTTTAAAAAAAATACAAATTATTTAACCTGGTACTTTAGTATCATGTGATGATTACTTGCCACTGACCAACAGGACATGTAGTGCAGTTTTTTCAGAACCAGTTGTGTTGTCCATCCAGTTTGCACCTGTAACGTCCCACTGTTTAGTTTGCTTATGTTGATAAGAACTGAGATTGGGGCGTTTGTATACTTTAGTTTAACTTTACTCAGAAGTATGCTGGCATTACATGGTTCACATGGCATATCACTCCCACTGTCTGGCTACTGTAAAACATGGAACTGAATTCCACAGTACGAATACAAAAACTGGATTAAGGCATAATGTTCACTACATTACATCACTCCCTTATTTCAAAATAAAGATTAACTTTAGTTTTCACTACTGGTCACTATAAATTTCGCTTCGGATACAACATTAAGATTTGTAACTATTTCACAGTCTTTGAACTCGAATTAATTACATCTCTTCAATGAGATATCTTGGAGTTCTTCTATTGGTTTCTCATAGAGAATGGATCCAGGTCTCGATCTGGTTATTCAGCGGCATGTGGACAAGTGTTCAGCACCAGATATGTATCAACAGTACCCTCTGACGGCATGCCCGAACCCATAGCCACGTCTAGCTGCAGGCCAATTAGATTTGGCTGCCTGGCAACCAATCGTCTACATCCAGAGGACATGGAGACACAATGAAATTTAAGACATAGTTGAGGATCTGCCTGACACCAGCAAATATGCAGTTAAGTTTGCAGCAGAAATGAGGGTTCTGGCAGGACAGTACCAGCCATCTGCAGCTGAGATAGCCCATATCTGTAAGAATAAACTGGGGCTTAGGTGGACTGATGTAGAAGGGGACTTTTATTACAACCAGCTCCTGGCTGAGAATGGCTTATATCAGGACCAACTAGTGGCCGTGTTGGTATTTGGTATTTTATTAGGATCCCCATTAGCTGTTGTAAAAGCAGCATCTACTCTTCCTGGGGTCTACACAAAACATGAAACATGATACAGAACATCAATAGACAAGAACAGCTCAAGGACATACATCTTTTTGAAAGGCACACTCTTCCTGGGTGTGCCATATCAATGCGTACACACAAAATATCTATTCAGAAGTTTACATACACTTAGGTTGGAGTCATTAAACTCGTTTTTCAACCACTCCACAATTTTTTTGTTAACAAACTACAGTTTTGGCAAGTCGGTTAAGACATCTACTTTGTGCATGACACAAGTAATTTTTCCACAATTGTTTACAGACAGATTATTTCACAGAACTCCAGTGGGTCAGAAGTTTACATACACTAAGTTGACTGTGCCATTAAACAGCTTGGAAAATTCCAGAAAATACAGTCATGGCTTTACAAGCTTCGGATAGGCTAATTGACAACATTTGAGTCAATTGGAGGTGTACCTGGGGATGTATTTCAAGGCCTACCTTCAAACTCATGGGAAAATCAAAAGAAATCAGCCAAGACCCCAGAAAAAAATGGTGGTCCTCCACAAGTCTGGTTCATCCTTGGGAGCAATTCCCAAACACCTGAAGGTACCACGTTCATCTGTACAAACAATAGTACGCAAGTATAAACACCATGGGACCACGCAGCCACTCAGGAAGGAGACGCGTTCTGTCTCCTAGAAATGAACGTACTTTGGTGCAAAAAGTGCAAATCAATCCCAGAACAACAGCAACGGACCTTGTGAAGATGCTGGAGGAAACGGGTACAAAAGGGGACAAAGATCGTACACTTTGGAGAAATGTCCTCTGGTCTGATGAAACAAAAATAGAACTGTTTGGCCATAATGACCATCGTAATGTTTGGAGGAAAAAGTGGGAGGCTTGCTAGCCGAAGAACACCATTCCAACCGTGCTTTGCTGCAGGAGGGACTCGTGCACTTCACAAAATAGATGGCATCATGAGGTAAGAAAATGATGTGGATATATTGAAGCAACATCTGAAGACATCAGATAAAGTTTGGTCGCAAATGGGTCTTCCAAATGGACAATGACCCAAGCATACTTCCAAAGTTGTGGCAAAATGGCTAAAGGACAACAAAGTCAAGGTATTGGATTGGCCATCACAAAGCCCTGTCCTCAATCCTATAGAAAATGTGTGGGCAGAACTGAAAAAGCGTGTGCGAGCAAGGAGGCCTACAAACCTGACTCTGACACCAGCTCTGTCAGGAGAAATTGGCCAAAACTCACCCAGCTTATTGTGGGGAGCTTGTGGAAGGCTACACGAAATGTTTGACCCAAGTTAAACAATTTAAAGTTAATGCTACCAAATACTAATTGAGTGTATGTAAACTTCTGACCCACTGGGAATGTGATGAACGAAATAAAAGCTGAAATAAATCCTTATCTCTACTGTTATTCTGACATTTCACATTCTTAAAATAAAGTGATGATCCAAACTGACCTGAAACAGGGAATTTTTAATTAGGACTAAATGTCAGGAATTGTGAAAAACTGAGTTTAAATGTACTTGACTAAGGTGTATGTAAACTTCCAACTTCAACTGTAGGTCAAATAGGGAGAGGCGTTGTGCCGTGAGGTGTTGCTTTATCTTTTTTTTGAAACCAGGTTTGCTGTTTATTTGAGCAATATGAGATGGAAGGAAGTTCCACGCAATAATAGAGAATACTATAGAATACTGTACGCTTTCTTGAATTTGTTCTGGATTTGGGGACTGTGAAAAGATCCCTGGTGGCATGTCTGGTGGCATAAGTGTGTGTGTCAGAGCTGTGTGTAAATTGACTATGCAAACCATTTGGGATTTTCAACACATTAATGTTGATGCAGTTAATCTCTTCTCAACTCTTAGGCAAGAGAGACTGGCATGTATCTATTTATTTATAGTATTTATATCAGCCCTCTGATTACAATTAAGAGCAAAACATGCCGCTCTGTTCTGGGCCAGCTGCAGCTCAACTAGGTCTTTCCCTGCAGCCCTCGACCACACTACTGGACAATAATCAAGATCAGACAAAACTAGAGCCTGCAGAACATGCTTTTTGGAGTGTGGTGTCAAAAAAGCAGTTCATCTCTTTATTACGGACAGACCTCTCCCCATCTTTACAATCATTGAATCTATATGTTTTGACCATGACAGTTTACAATCTAAGGTAACGCCATGTAGTTTAGTCTCCTCAACTTGTTCAACAGCCACATCATTCATTTCCAGATTCAGTTGAGGTCTAGCACTTAAGGAAGGATTTGTACAATGCTCTTAGTTTTAGAGATGTTCAAGACCAGTTTTTTACTGGCCACAAATTCCAAAACATACTGCAACTCTTTGTTAAGGGTTTCAGTAACTTCATTAGCTGTGGTTGCTAATGCGTATATATGGTTGAATTTGTCTTTCTGCCCATAATTTAATTTTTTTCCACCTTTATTTAAACAGGTAGGCTAGTTGAGAACAAGTTCTTATTTACAACTGCGACCTGGCCAAGATAAAGTAAAGCAGTGTGACACAGACAACAACACAGAGTTACACATGGAATAAACAATAAACAAGCCAATAACACAAAAAAAGTAAATGACACAGTAGAAAAAAAGGGGTATGATGAGTGGAACTAGGGGCTCCATTGTAAACTAAAACAATGATAACTAACCTAAACAACAGTATACAATGCATATTGACATTTGAGAGAGACATACAGCGAGGCATAAAGTAATCACAGGTGTTGATTGGGAGAGCTAGCTAAAACAACAGGTGAGAAAACAACAGCTAATCAGCTAACACAACAACAGCAGGTAAAATGACGATGAGTGGGAAGAGAGGCTTGGTTAACTACACACAGAGCCTGAGATTCGCGGCTGGGGCCGACAGATAAACAAAAAAATAAACAGAATGGAGTACCGTGATTAATTAATGGACAGTCCAGCAGGCATCAGCTATGTAGCCAAGTGATCATAGGGTCCAGGGGGCAGCAATAGATGGAACAGGGAAGCCACGGAGTAGTCGCTAGCACGCGGGCGACACAGTGTTTAAAGTTAGCATCTGCTCCGACGGAGGCCGGTTGAAGGCACAGCGGATAGAGTATTCGTCGGCAGACCAGTCATGGTGGTGCAGCGGGGAGCCGTGTCGACAAAGGATCCAAGCCAGATGGCGAAAGAGGTATTGTAGTTGTAGTAATTTAGTTTGCTACCTGGGAGATGCGCCTGGCTCACAGCTAACTGGTGCTAGCTTCGGGGCAGGGGTGTTAGCCACTATATCCACTCTGTAGCAGCGGTGATCCGGTGCCAAGGTCCAGAGCTTACGGCAAGGATCCGGTGGAGTAGTGGGTTCTAGCCATGTTTGGGTGGAGTACGGGTGAACAACCGAGTAGGCAGGAAGGTGGGCCTCAGGGTTAGCTTCGGTACTGGGTAACTTGGTGGGTGCTAGCTAGCTGTGAATATCAGGAGTAATGGTCCAGGGATTACGGCAGGAATCCGGCGTTGTAGTGGAGAGACAGTCCGTGACTGGTAGGCTGGCAAGTATTATCAAGGCTAAAAAAAAATATTTAAAAAAAGGGCTGGTATCTGTGCAGAAGGTAAAGGTCGCAAGCAGTGGCTAACAATGACTAAATAGCTTTTAGCTAATTAGCTGGTTAGCTGCTGATGGCTAGGTGGTTCTGGCTATAAGGTCTAAAAATTTAAAAATAATAGCGGTTCCGTATCACATTGGGTGAGGCAGGTTACCGGAAGGATTAGTTGAATTCAAATGGAAAAGCGATTGAAAATAAAATTGAAATATATACAAACAAATACAAAAGTACACGAGTGGACGAACAAAACACGTCTGCACTGCTACACCATCTTGGATAGACATTTAAAGTACTCCAAAGTTTTTTTCCATCATTCTTTATATCATTGATCTTGGTTTCATAAAGTTTCTTCTTCTTTTTGTTGGGTTTAGTCACATAATTTCTAAATTTGCAATAAGTAAGCCACCCAGATGTGCAGCCAGACTTATTAGCCACTCCTTTTGCCCGATCTTTTTCAACCATACAGTTTTTCAATTCCTCATCAATCCATGGAGCGTTAACAGTTCTAACAGTCAGTTTATTAACAGGTGCATGTTTATCAATAATTGTAAGAAGCAATTTCATAAATTCATCAAGTGCAGCATCTGGATGCTCCTCATTAATCACATCCGACCAATAAATATTTTTACATCATCCACATAAGAGTTACAGCAACATCTTTTGTATGATCACTATTTTAGGCCCAGCTGTTGGAACTTTGGCTTTCATGAATATAGCGACTATAATGGGATCACTGCATCCAATGGATACGATATAGCTTTAGAACAAAGTTCTACAGTAATAGTAAACATGTGATCGATACACGTAGATGATCTTGTTACTGTAGTGTTTGTAAACACCCTGGTAGGTTGATTAATAACCGAACCCGATTACAGGCACTGGTTACAGTGAGATGCTTCCTCTTGAGCAGACAGCTTGATGAAAACCAGTCAATATTCAGGTCCCCAAAAAGTAGACCTCTCTGTTTACATCACATACACTATCAAGCATTTCACGCATATTATTTAGATACTGACTGTTAGCACTTGGTGGCCTATAGCAACACCCCAAAATAAAAGGCTTTAGATGTGCCAAGTGAACCTGCAACCACAACACTCAATAACACAAAACATCTTCTCTAAGTATTAGAGGGATATGGCTCTGAATATATACAGCAACACCTCCCCAATTAGCATTTCTGTCTCTTCTATAAATGTTATATCCTTGTATTGCTACTGATGTATCTTCAAATTAATTATCTAAGTGAGTCTCAGAAATGGCTAATATATGAATGCTATCTGATGTTAGCAAGTTATTGATTTCATGAACCTTATTTCTAAGGCTACATATATTAATATGGGCTATGTTCAGCCCTTTCCTGGGTAGCTTATTAGAGATAATACTGAAAAGAGCAGACAAAGCAAGAGACAAAAATATACATTCAGCAGTCCATTAATCAATTGGCGTGTGTGTGTGTATCAAATCAAATCAAATTCGTACATCAGCTGATATCTCAAAGTGCTGTACAGAAACCCAGCCTAAAACCCCAAACAGCAAGCAATGCAGGTGTTGAAGCACGTTGGCTAGGAAAAACTCCCTAGAAAGGCTAAAACCCAGGAAGAAACCTAGAGAGGAACCAGGCTATGAGGTGTGGCCAGTCCTCTTCTGGCTGGGTGGAGATTATAACAGAACATGGCCAAGATGTTCAAATGTTCATAAATGACCAGCATGGTCAAATAATAGGTCTGGGACAGGTAGCATGTCCGGTGAACAGGTCAGGATTCCATAGCCACAGGCAGAACAGTTGAAACTGGAGCAGCAGCACGGCCAGGTGGACTGGGGACAGCAAGGAGTCATCATGCCAGGTAGTCCTGAGGCATGGTCCTAGGGCTCAGGTCCTCCGAGAGAGAGAAAGAAAGAGAGAATTAGAGAGAGCATACTTAAATTCACACAGGACACCGGATAAGACAGGAGAAGTACTCCAGATATAACAAACTGACCCTAGCCCCTGACACAAACTACTGCAGCATAAATACTGGAGGCTGAGACAGGAGGGGTCAGGAGACACTGTGGCCCCATCCGATGATACCCCCGGACAGGGACAAACATGAAGTATATAACCCCACCCACTTTATCTTCAACCACCAACTTACCATCCTGAGACAAGGCAGAGTATAGCCCACAAAGATCTCTGCCACGGCACAACCCAAGGGGGGGGCGCCAACCCAGACAGGAAGATCACATCAGTGACTCAACCCACTCAAGTGACGCACCCCTCATAGGGACGGCATGAAAGAGCACCAGGCAGAGAATCCCAGTGGAAAGAGGGACCAGGCAGAGACAGTAAGGGCGGTTCGTTGCTCCAGAGCCTTTCCGTTCACCTTCACACTCCTGGGCCAGACTACACTCAATCATATGACCCACTGAAGAGATGAGTCTTCAGTAAAAACTTAAAGGTTGGGACCGAGTATGCGTCTCTCATAAGGGTAGGCAGACCATTCCATTAAAATGGAGCTCTAAAGGAGAAAGCACTGCCTCCAGCGATTTTCTTAGAAATTCTAGGGACAATTAGGAGGCCTGCGTCTTGTGACCGTAGCATACGTGTAGGTATGTACGGCAGGACCACATCAGAGAGATAGGTAGGAGGAAGTCCATGTAATGCTTTGTAGGTTAGCAGTAAAACCTTGAAATCAGCCCTTGCCTTGACAGGAAGCCAGTGTAGGGAGGCTAGCACTGGAGTAATATGATACAATGTTTTGGTTCAAGTCAGGATTCTAGCAGCCGTATTTAGCACTAACTGACGTTTATTTAGTGCTTTATACGGGTAGCCGGAAAGTAGAGCATTGCAGTAGTCTAACCTAGAAGTAACAAAAGCAAGGAAACATTTTTCTGCATAATTTTTGGACAGAAAGTTTCAGATTTTTGCAATGTTACGTAGATGGAAGAAAGCTGTCCTTGAAACAGTCTTGATATGTTCGTCAAAAGAGAGATCAGGGTCCAGAGTAACGCCGAGGTCCTTCACAGTTTTATTTGAGACGACTGTACAACCATTAAGATTAATTGTCATATTCAACAGAAGATCTCTTTGTTTCTTGGGACCTAGAACAATCTTCTCTGTTTTGTCCGAGTTTAAAAGTAGAAAGTTTGCAGCCTTTTGACTGAAACACAGGCTTCTAGCGAGAGCAATTTTGGGGCTTCACCATGTTTCATTGAAATGTACAGCTGTGTGTTTATTTTTATTTTTTTATTTCACCTTTATTTAACCAGGTAGGCTAGTTGAGAACAAGTTCTCATTTACAACTACGCCCAATTTTTCAGTTTTTGATTTGTTAAAAAAGTTTGAAATATCCAATAAATGTCCTTCCACTTCATGATTGTGTCCCACTTGTTGTTTATTCTTCACAAAAAAATACAGTTTTATATCTTTATGTTTGAAGCTTGAAATGTGGCAAAAGGTCGCAAAGTTCAAGGGGGCCGAATACTTTCGCAAGGCACTGTACAATTTAGCAGATTAACACTAGAGTGAAATGATCAGATGGTCATGTGCAGGTAGAGATACTGGTGTGCAAAAGAGCAGAAAAGTAAATAAATAAAAACAGTACGGGGATGAGGTAGGTAAATTGGGTGGGCTTTTTACCAATGGACTATGTCCAGCTGCAGCGATCGGTTAGCTGCTCAGATAGCAGATGTTTAAAGTTGGTGAGGGAGAAAAAAGTCTCCAACTTCAACGATTTTTGCAATTCGTTCCAGTCAGAGGCAGCAGAGAACTGGAATGAAAGGCATCCAAATTAGGTGTTGGCTTTAGGGATGATCAGTGAGATACACCTGCTGGAGCGCGTGTCATCCACATAGCAGTGAAAGTTAACATTATGTTTCCAAATGACAACCCCAAGAGGTAAAATATATAGTGAAAACAATAGTGGTCCTAAAACGGAACCTTGAGGAACACCGAAATTTACAGTTGATTTGTCAGAGGACAAACCATTCACAGAGACAAAGTGATATCTTTCCAACAAATAAGATCTAAACCAGGCCAGAACTTGTCTGTGTAGACCAATTTGGGTTTCCAATCTTTCCAAAAGAATGTGGTGATCAATGGTATCAAAAGCAGCACTAAGGTCTAGGAGCACGAGGACAGATGTAGAGCCTCGGTCTGATGCCATTAAAAGGTAATTTACCACCTTCACAAGTGCAGTCTCAGTGCTATGATGGGGTCTAAAACCAGACTGAAGCACTTCGTTTACATTGTTTGTCTTCAGGAAGGCAGTGAGTTGGACGATTCGATATAGGCCGACAGTTTTTTATATTTTCTGGGTCAAGGTTTGGCTTTTTCAAGAGAGGCTTTATTACTGCCACTTTTAGTGAGTTTGGTACACATCCAGTGGATAGAGTGTTGTTTATTATGTTCAACATAGGAGGGCCAAGCACAGGAAGCAGCTCTTTCAGTAGTTTAGTGTGTGTGTGTGTGTGTGTGTGTGTGTGTGTGTGTGTGTGTGTGTGTGTGTGTGTGTGTGTGTGTGTGTGTGTGCTGCAGGGTTGAGGATACGAACCATATGCTTGGCTCTCTCATCCCTTCCAGGCTTCTGGGAGAGAGGGTGGACAATGAGCCTGTCATAGCAGATGTACGCAATGTCCCCATGCGCTCTGGCAGCTTTCATGGCTGGGATCAGTTCTTTCCTCTTCTGGCGCACAGCTTCGGGATAGTCCTCGTTGAGGAAGATATATATTGGCTCTTTCCAGAACAGCTACCTTGTCCTTGAACCTCAGGCACTTGACCACTATCAGCCTGGGCCTATCACCTGGGCCGGTGTCCTGTGGACACGCTCCACCTCAAACTTCCTGGAGCACTGTATCCTGCCAAGACTGACTGGACTACCATCAGAGAATGCACCATGGAAAAGGATGAGAACTTGGAAGTGTATTGAAGGAGACTGGAAACCTGTTTCCATTTGTTTTTAAAGAGTCACACACTTCCCAGAGTAGAGTCAACTGTGGAGGCTTGCGTCAATGGTGAATCAGTAATATTTCTTGTTTATACTGGGGCTGCCATGTCTGTCTTTAACTGCAAATCTATACCAAACCTCCCATGTCTAGTGAAACAGTCAAAACTGTAGGGGCTTCAGGCCTCCCATTCAGAGACATGTAACTATGCCCCTGCCTGTCTTCTTTTCTGAGGAGAAGTGTCAACATCGATTTCTCTACTCTGACCACTGTCCTGTCAATCTGATGGGCAGGGACCTCCTGTGTACACTAGGCACACTTGTGTACACTTTCACCATTGACAAGAGATCTCCATTATGAGAAACAATGGCTGTGTTCTTCATTACAGGATGAGTCAGTGCAGTGTGAGGGTTTATACTGTAGCAGGGATTTCTGTTCCTTACGTGCTAATCTAACCTCTGCACAGAAAGAGCTCTACATGTTTGAGGATAGCATACCACATGTGTCCCTGGCAAAATCAGATAGCGTGGAATGGGTGGATACTGGTATATGGATGAAATGCTTGTTTGATGCTACAGACTGACAGATGCGCCCTGATGGGTCAACTTATTCACCTAGCACATTGACAAGTTCTTACCCACTCAGTTGAGAAATGCCAACTGAGAGGAGTTTTCATGGTGTTGATCAGGTCTCTTTTTCTACCAATATCATGTTGTTGAGTGAAGACTCACCCCTCTTGAGAGGGGTCCTTGAATGCCTATGGGCAAGGGACAAGTATGATTTTGGGAGAATGAAGGGAGCTGATCCAATGGTAGTCACTCCTAAAGATACTAGACGCCCATCTAGAGCACAGTATCACTCAGTTGGGATGCAATAGCAGGTATTACTCCTGTTCTTGCATTCCTGTTAGCTACTAGTGCTTTAATTCCTTGTCCAGAAGAAACCTGTAACACCCCTATCTTGCCTGTTAGAAAACCTTCAGGTGATTGGAGATTTGTTCAGGAATTAATCTTAGGGCTAGGCGTCCCGCTAGCGGGACAACTTCCAGTGAAACTAGAGGGCGTGCAATTCAAATAAATAATCATTAAAATGATCTTGCGCCACATCAAAATATTTTTCCACCGGCATAGGTTTCATAAATTCACAAATAGCTATTAAATATTCACTTACTTTTTGACAATCGTCCTCTGATGTGTCATCCAAACGGTCACAGCTATAACATGTAGTGTCGTTTTGTTAGATAAAATCGTTCTTTTTATCTCAAAAAGTATGTTTAGTTATTGCCATCGATTTGAGTTATCCACTCGTTCAACATGCAGAGAAAGGAATCCAAAAATCTACCCTTAAACTTTGTTTCAACAAGTCAAAATATGTTTCTATTTACTCCTCAGATACTCTAAAATGTAATCAAAGTATAATATTTCTTGCAGAAATAAGTATGTTCAATAAGAAATAGGTGCGTCTTGTCTTCATGGCGCGCCCAAACACAAATTTCTAAGACTGTGTCCCTGTACTAAAACGGGTATTTCTTATTCGTTTTGGACGTTACAAGCCTGAAACCTTGAACATAGACTGCTGACACCATGTCGAAGCCATAGGAATTGCATCCTGGGCGCTAGAATTCAGTATGCCGCTATACTTTCCATTGTAAGAGCATGGTCTCTCAAACATTTTTTTATTCCGGTTCATTTTCTTTGGATTTTCTCCTACCATATCTATTGTGTTATATTCTCCTACATTATTTTAACATTTCTACAAACTTTAAAGTGTTTTCTTTCCAATGATACTAATTATATGCATATCCTGGCTTCATGGCCTGAGCAACAGGCAGTTTACTTTGGGCACGTCATTCAGGCGGAAGTTGAGAATAAAAAGGGGCCTAGCCCTAAGAAGTTTGGCCTGTGAACGCTGCAGTTTTTGCCCGTGCCCCAGTGGTTCCTAATATTACTACTGCATTGGGGTGGTACTACCCACAGCAGAGGGGTTCTCTGATTGATTTGGCTAATGCGTTTTTCAGTATTCCTATGGCACCAGAATCTCAATGCTGGTTCACCTTCACGTTTCTCAATAAGAGATTTACGTGGACAATGATGCCTACGTGGAATCCCCCGCAATTTTTTCATCAGCTTTAGCGCATTCTGATTCAGTATGTGGATGATTTGTTGTTGTGCTCCAGCTCAATGGAAGCTTGTGAAACTGATACTCGTGCTCTGTTGATATTTCTTGGTGAGAATGGCCACACAGTTCAAAAAAGTTACAGTTGGTTTCACAGACAGTCAAGTATATCGGTCATGACATCACTCCCAATGGCAGACAGCTGGGTACAGAGAGGATACAGGCTATTCTCTCCGTCCCACAGTCAGATACTAAACAACACATGATGTCATTGACTGGAACTATTGGAACAACACATGATGACATTGACTGGACTATTGTAGGGCGTGATTACCTGACTATGCTGTGGTGGTGCAGCTGCTTTCTGACCTTACTTATGGGCACAAAATAGCTATGAATGACAAAATTACGTGGACACCAGAGGGACTGAGTTCTCTGACCATACTAAAAGAACTCACGACTACTTCTTCCTGTTTGGGGCTCTCTGACCATTATGTCATCTGTTCTAACACAGGATCATGGAGGAAAGCAGCGCCCTGTTGGGTATTATTCCAAACACCTGGACAGTGTGGCAAGAGGTCTGGTTTGTTGTTTGAGAGCTGTGGCTGCTGCTACTGAAGCTGCGTTGGCTTGTGCATACATTGTTGCCATGTGTGAACTCACTGTACACGCTCCTCATGCTGTACATTCTCTTATTTCACAGGCAAAGACGGCCCATCCAACACCAGCTTGACTGCTCCAATGTCAGAATGTTCTTTTGACAGTGTCTCATTTGACCCTGAAGAGGTGCACTGTGATAAATCAACGCTACTTTGTTGCCTACTGAGAATGACGGGGAGCCGCACGACAATGTTTCTCTGGTGGAGTTTGTATCTAAACCAAGGTCAGATTTAACTGATGTCCTTTTGCAAAATGCTGATTTGGAACTGTTTGTAGATGGCTCTGCTCAGTGTTCTGAGAAAGGAAAACCATTGGTTGCGTATGCGGTTGCTATTGCCTCAACCAAACTGGAAAGTGCTAAATTAGCCTCCCACCTATCTGCTCATGCAGCAGAACTCTTTGCACTCACCAGAGCTTGCATATTAGCTAAAGGCCAGTCTGCTACTATCTACACAGATAGCAGATATGCTTTTGGTGTGGTACATGATTTTGGTACTCTGTGGAAACAGCGCGGCTTTCTGACCTCCTCTGGTAAGACAATATCTCATTCAAAACTTGTTCATAACTAAAGTCTATTTTGCTCCCTTGTGAAGTTGCTGTTTGTAAATGCCTCACTCATACTAACTATTCTGACCCTGTTTCCAAAGGTAATGCTATGGCTGACTTGGCAGCTAAGGCAGCAGATGTCTCCATGGAGGCCCCTGTGTTAAGATGATTTCACTTCCTGCTCATAACCTTTTCTGTCCCACCAATATCTCTGTCATACAATCCTCTGTAGGTCCTGTTGAGTTGAGGAAGTGGAAAAAACGATGTACATATGATCAGGTGCAGAAACTCTGTCTGGGCCCGGCTGGGCTACCAGTCCTACCACGTTCATGCTTCCTATACTTAGCTAAGTTGTCACATGGTGAGGATCATGTGTCAAAGAAGGGAGTAGTTGATTTTGTAAATACATTTTGGTTTGCACCTGGGTTTTCTGTGTTTGCTGAACAATTTTGTGCAAAATGTGTGATTTGTATGACTAACTAGGGAAGAGGGATTCAAATCAAATCAAATCAAATGTTATTTGTCACATACACATGGTTAGCAGATGTTAATGTGAGTGTAGCGAAATGCTTGTGCTGCTAGTTTCGACAATGCAGTAATAACCAACGAGTAATCTAGCTAACAATTTCAAAACTACTACCTTATACACACAAGTGTAAAGGGATACAGAATATGTACATAAAGATATATGAATGAGTGATGGTACAGAGCGGCATAGGCAAGATACAGTAGATGGTATCGAGTACAGTATATACATATGAGATGAGTATGTAAACAAAGTGGCATAGTTTAAAGTGG
Organism: Oncorhynchus clarkii lewisi; assembly: GCF_045791955.1. Taxonomy (NCBI): domain Eukaryota; kingdom Metazoa; phylum Chordata; class Actinopteri; order Salmoniformes; family Salmonidae; genus Oncorhynchus; species Oncorhynchus clarkii. Next base: position 24,640,521 of record NC_092151.1, on the reverse strand, counting down.
CTAGTGATACATGTATTACATAAAGATGCAGTAGATGATATAGAGTACAGTATATATGTATACATATGAGATAAATAATGTAGGGTATGTTATATTATAGGGTATGGTACATTATATTAAGTAGCATTGTTTAAAGTGGCTAGTGATATATTTTACATCAATTCCCATCAATTCCCATTATTAAAGTGGCTGGAGTTGAGTCAGTGTGTTGGCAGCAGCCACTCAATGTTAGTGGTGGCTGTTTAACAGTCTGATGGCCTTGAGATAGAAGCTGTTTTTCAGTCTCTCGGTCCCAGCTTTGATGCACCTGTACTGACCTCGCCTTCTGGATGGTAACGGTCTGAACAGGCAGTGGCTCAGGTGGTTGTTGCCCTTGATGATCTTTTTGGCATTCCTGTGACATCAGGTGCTGTAGGTGTCATGGAGGGCAGGTAGTTTGCCCCCAGTGATGCGTTGTGCAGACCACACCACCCTCTGGTGAGCCTTGTGGTTGAGGGCAGTGCAGTGACCGTACCAGGCTGTGATACAGCCCGACAGGATGCTCTCGATTGTTCATCTATAAAAGTTTGTCAGAGTTTCGGGTGCCAAGCCAAATTTCTTCAGCCTCCTGATGTTGAAGCGGCGCTGTTGCACATTCTTCACCACGCTATCTGTGTGGGTGGACCAATTCAGTTTGCCTGTGATGTGTACATCAAGGAACTTAAAACTTTCCACCTTTTCCACTGCTGGTCTTTCGATGTGGGGGTGGGGGGTGGGGGAGTGCCCTCAGCTGTTTCCTGAAGTCCACGATCATCTCCTTTGTTGTGTTGACGTTGAGTGAGAGGTTGTTTTCCTGACACCATACTCTGAGTCCCCTCACATCCTCCCTGTAGGCTGTATCGTCGTTGTTGGTAATCAAGCCCACTACTGTTGTGTCATCTGCAAATTTGATGATTGAGTTGGAGGCGTGCATGACCATGCAGTCGTGGGTGAACAGGGTGTACAGGGAGTACAGTAGGGGGTTGAGCATGCACCCTTGTGGGGCCCCAGTGTTTTTCGGTCAGTGAAGTGGAGATGTTGTTTCCTACCTTCACCAAGTTTGTGGGCACACCCCATATACTTAGTGGGGCGGTATCTGCATTCACTATGAATCCCAGACTTTGTGGTTCACAATGAGCTGGAAGTCGAAACGTCCCGATTCTACCAGTTAAATGAAAATGTGCTTTTTCTAGCCTGTGGTTTGGATAAGGTTTATGTTTATGACAAAAACATTATGTTTTTAATATAGTAATGACTATATGCCGTGGCAGAGCCTGGGTGCAATTCCCCTTAATTCCAGTTTGTCGACAAATTGACATATTGGATTCATGTCTCATCTCAAGCAAAAATCTAAGTTAAAGAATAAGACTACATCAAATCAAACTTTATTTAAACTGCATTTTAAGTTTTTGTTTGAGATGGAGATATGAATCCAAAATATTAATTATTAATTTGTAGATAAAGGAATTAAAGTGTAAATTAAACGACTGTAAATCATTGGCACGGATGGAACTATCCAAGTAGAATATAAATCTCCTTCAAATGTTGATATTTGGTTGCGTTGACAACCGGAAAAAATCTATATTACTTTTGAAATACAATAAATAGCCAAGTTACCAAATTATACGTTGGATTCATGTCTCCAACTCAACCAAAAATAAAAGTTGGAACAGACTAGGCAGCAGATACAGCTCCTTTAAATTTTGATATTTGGTTGCATTGTCACGCAAACACAATTCAATATTACTTTTGTAATACAGTATATAGCCAAAAATGAAGGCTATCTTAAAAACGTAACAACTAACGTAACATTTCATCTTAAAATGAGTAACACATCCATAACACATTTGTAATCATTAGAAGCATGAAATCAAATCAAATCAAAGTTTATTTGTCACGTGCGCTGAATACAACAGGTACACCTTACAGTGAAATGCTTACTCAAAAATGTTCAAAATGGCATGAATAGGTCATCCCAGGTCTGTGGAGATCTTCACAATTGCTGTAATAATCTGTGCAGGCTCTCAAACGGCATTGATCACATGTAGCATATACTTTTAATGTAATCGCAACTGCAATCCAGGTAATTTGGTTCTGCTATTAGATGATGCACAGTGATAATACAATCTGTTTTATAAATACATTTAATGTCTGACATTGTATTCCCATTTGAACTTTGCTGTGCTTTTAGATGGTTGAAACCAAAGTGATAGACATTGGATATTCAACTAACTTTTGGCTGTCTTTTTGAGTGGGTGAATATTGGTTGTAATCTCAAAGATCAAGGTCTCAACCATATATTACCCAATTATCCACGTTGAAATTATGTAGTGTGCCCAGCTGGTCATTTCTGGCACCACAAAAAACAAAAAATAATTTGGAAATCAACAGCAGAAACTACATGATTATTGTTGCTAGGCTACCAGTTACAGTGCTTTTAGTTTATAGGTTTGCAACCGCATTTATCCAGAGGGAATACAGAAAATAAAGTGTCTGAAAGAATGATGTGGATTTATTATTCGTCAAAATATTGAGCATGTCCTCAAAACTTAAATAAGCATAAGTAATTGTCCTTATTTAGCATATCAAAATGATTATCAAGATCCTGATATGGACCTCAGCCAAGAGCATATTATGCATTGTATGTGCTGAGAACATATAGTATGTAGGCCTAATATCGGTATTTGTCATCATATGTCCACATGACCCTATCTCAGGATACCTACATATCCGGACACACCATGTATGATGTCCAGATAGAATCCAAAAGGTATACGTGTATGAAAGATCAAAAAGCATATCAAGATCTGGATATGAACCTCAGCCAAGAGATGCATATCTGGACAATATAGCTTCCTATCTTGAATGTGCTGAGAAATACAGATATGCTATGTACTGTATACAGTCAGTGTTTGTCAACATGAAGACAGAAAATAGGATGTCACATACCTCAGGATATCGAATGACTCCATATCTGGCTATAGGAAATGTCTATGTGTGATATGGAGTAATGTTTAAAAGACACATCTGGATTCACATTGTCAGGATATGGTGCATATGAAGGAATCTCCAAATATTAATTGGAAATGGTCTGTATTCTCTAGAATATAAAAAAATGTGTCATGTAGAGATATCCCCTTATATGGACCCTTTTCCCTAGCTGTTGTTTTACTATTTTTATTATAATTTTTTCAACTCTGCATCGTTGGGAAGGGCTCGTCAGCAAGCATTTTAAGGTTATGTATTCGGCGCATGTGACTCATACAATTTGATGAATTGAAAATGGTCTAAAAGTAACTTTACATGTGAGTGCCATGGTACCTATGAGAGTTGTGAAGGTTGGGGTGTGTTTGGAATGCCGATGGTCCCCTTCTTTTCTTAAACGTCCTTCCTAGGGTGAGTAACCTGCCTGGCACACAATACAGTCCTAATCACTGTGTGTGTGTGTGCGTGTGTGTGTGTGTGTGTGTGTGTGTGCGTGCGTGCGCGTTGTTCCCTCAGCCCTCTTCCTGCAGATTACTGGCAGGCCTTGCGTAAACAGAAAGGGAAGGAAGGAAACTTCTAGTGCCAGGAACGTTTTGTGTTTTGGCCCCTTTTTCTACCTTCTCTACCTCTCACTAGCATTATTGGCGCTGTAATTTAGTGAACATTATGCCATAATCTAGTCCATGTATTAGTACTGTGGAATTCAGTTCCATGTTTTACAGTAGCCAGACAGTGGGAGTGATATGACATGTGACCCATGTAATGCCAGCATACTTCTGAGGAAAGTTAAACTAAAGTATACAAATGCCCCGATGTCAGTTCTTATAAACATAAGCAATCTAAACAGTGGGACGTTACAATTGGCAACGAGTGAAACGCACAAGTGAAGAAGGCAATTTACAAGACAAACTACGTGCCTACTGTATGTGAGTAAACGCAGATAGCAACAACAGCTTAGCTAACGTCGGAATCAGCTAGCTAACATCGTACATTACGGTACAATACCACAATGGCTAGTTTACCGAAATTTCTGATGTTTGATGTGCACACAGAACCCAGCTCAATCGCTTGAGGTGGGAAAAATAGATCAACAGATTAAACAATTGTCTAGTGGCATTAGACATCGCAGATAACACACAGAGAAGGGCATTACTGTTGCACTATACAGGGTCAGATGTGTATGATATATTTGACACACTGCAAGATACCGGAGCAGCTGATGACTATGATACAACTGTAGCCAAGCTCAATGCATATTTCTGTCCAAAAGTCAACACAGAATATGAAACCTACATTTTCAGACAAGCAAGACAGAATAAAAATGAAACCTCCGACGCTTACCACACGATTGAGGCAATTAGCATCCACATGCGAGTTTGCAAATGTTGATAATAGAATAGAATGTTGTTCAATGACTCTTAAGACCTTGAACAGACCGTTGTCTTCATTGGATGGAGTTGTCCAATGCAGTGATACCTAACAATTAACTGTATTATACCTACATGGGAACAGACAGCACTTCATTTTACAGCCCTACTACAACAAACATACAGCACATGATAACTAAAGGTAAAGTACATAGAAACTACGGGAGAGAATATCAACACAAGAGGATGACTTGAAGGTATTTTGATAAATTACCATGTATGTACAGTGCCTTGCGAAAGTATTCGGGCCCCCTTGAACTTTGCGACCTTTTGCCACATTTCAGGCTTCAAACATAAAGATATAAAACTGTATTTTTTTGTGAAGAATCAACAACAAGTGGGACACAATCATGAAGTGGAACGACATTTATTGGATATTTCAAACTTTTTTAACAAATCAAAAACTGAAAAATTGGGCGTGCAAAATGATTCAGCCCCCTTAAGTTAATACTTTGTAGCGCCACCTTTTGCTGCGATTACAGCTGTAAGTCGCTTGGGGTATGTCTCTATCAGTTTTGCACATCGAGAGACTGAATTTTTTTCCCATTCCTCCTTGCAAAACAGCTCGAGCTCAGTGAGGTTGGATGGAGAGCATTTGTGAACAGCAGTTTTCAGTTCTTTCCACAGATTCTCGATTGGATTCAGGTCTGGACTTTGACTTGGCCATTCTAACACCTGGATATGTTTATTTTTGAACCATTCCATTGTAGATTTTGCTTTATGTTTTGGATCATTGTCTTGTTGGAAGACAAATCTCTGTCCCAGTCTCAGGTCTTTTGCAGACTCCATCAGGTTTTCTTCCAGAATGGTCCTGTATTTGGCTCCATCCATCTTCCCATCAATTTTAACCATCTTCCCTGTCCCTGCTGAAGAAAAGCAGGCCCAAACCATGATGCTGCCACCACCATGTTTGACAGTGGGCATGGTGTGTTCAGGGTGATGAGCTGTGTTGCTTTTACGCCAAACATAACGTTTTGCATTGTTGCCAAAAAGTTCAATTTTGGTTTCATCTGACCAGAGCACCTTCTTCCACATGTTTGGTGTGTCTCCCAGGTGGCTTGTGGCAAACTTTAAACTACACTTTTTATGGATATCTTTAAGAAATGGCTTTCTTCTTGCCACTCTTCCATAAAGGCCAGATTTGTGCAATATACGACTGATTGTTGTCCTATGGACAGAGTCTCCCACCTCAGCTGTAGATCTCTGCAGTTCATCCAGAGTGATCATGGGCCTCTTTGCTGCATCTCTGATCAGTCTTCTCCTTGTATGAGCTGAAAGTTTAGAGGGACGGCCAGGTCTTGGTAGATTTGCAGTGGTCTGATACTCCTTCCATTTCAATATTATCGCTTGCACAGTGCTTCTTGGGATGTTTAAAACTTGGGAAATCTTTTTGTATCCAAATCCGGCTTTAAACTTCTTCACAACAGTATCTCGGACCTGCCTGGTGTGTTCCTTGTTCTTCATGATGCTCTCTGCGCTTTTAACAGACCTCTGAGACTATCACAGTGCAGGTGCATTTATACGGAGACTTGATTACACACAGGTGGATTGTATTTATCATCATTAGTCATTTAGGTCAACATTGGATCATTCAGAGATCCTCACTGAACTTCTGGAGAGTTTGCTGCACTGAAAGTAAAGGAGCTGAATAATTTTGCACGCCCAATTTTTCAGTTTTTGATTTGTTAAAAAAGTTTGAAATAGGGGCCTCCCGGGTGGCGCAGTGGTTAAGGGCGCTGTACTGCAGCGCCAGCTGTGCCATCAGAGTCCTGGGTTCGCGCCCAGGCTCTGTCGTAACCGGCCGCGACCGGGAGGTCCGTGGGGCGACGCACAATTGGCCTAGCGTCGCCCGGGTTAGGGAGGGCTTGGTCGGTAGGGGTGTCCTTGTCTCATCGCGCACCAGCGACTCCTGTGGCGGGCTGGGCGCAGTGTACGCTAGCCAAGGTGGCCAGGTGCACGGTGTTTCCTCCGGCGCATTGGTGCGGCTGGCTTCCGGGTTGGATGTGCGCTGTGTTAAAGAAGCAGCGGCTTGGTTGGTTGTGTATCGGAGGACGCATGATTTTCAACCTTCGTCTCTCCCGAGCCCGTACGGGAGTTGTAGCGATGAGACAAGATAGTAGCTACTACAACAATTGGATACTACGAAATTGGGGAGAAAAGAAAAAAAAAAAAAAGTTTGAAATATCCAATAAATGTCGTTCCACTTCATGATTGTGTCCCACTTGTTGTTGATTCTTCACAAAAAAATACAGTTTTATATCTTTATGTTTTTTATGTTTGGCAAAAGGTCGCAAAGTTCAAGGGGGCCGAATACTTTCACAAGGTATTGCTTTGAAAGACACTGGTTGTGTTTATGTATTTACATAGTACAGTAATAAGGTGAATCTTACTTGTACTTACCTTTTGGACTAAAATGTGCTACCATATAATTACATTTTGTGACTTTGTATATTCCTTGGCGATACATTGAAAGATTAACGGAACTAGGTAGTTGCATAGTAATAAACTGGAACTTTACATAGTAAAGTCCCAGTTTCATTCCTGTGTCAAGCATGAAATTAACAACATATATAATTTGTATATAATTTGTACTTACACCTTTCTTCTTTGTAATTATCTATATAATAACATTTTGTTATTAGTATTAACTAATTAAGTATATAGTACTTAGTTGCTTTGTTCCTAGTAGGTAAACGTAGGACAGAACTGTTTCAAAACTGTTTGTTTTTTTACTGCTTATTTACTTTTTGTTACTACATTACAGAGTAATTACCTGAATACATTTTTTTATTTGTATTTACTATTTTAGTATACAGTACTTACCTGCTTGGTTCCTAGTAAGTAAATGCACGATTAAATTGTTCCTATGTATTTCTTACTGCATATTTACTTTTTGTTACTACATAATGATGAAAAGAGAGAGCTGAGATAGCAATGTATGTAAGATTAGAATGTTCCTGCTATGCAGCGTTCAAACTTAGATATCAGTGTGATTTTTATTTTGCGGCTTTGAAAGTCTAAGTTTCACAGCGATAAGTCCTTGGCATCATTTTCTTATATCAAGAATTCTGATGTAATCAAAAAATTGCTTTTGTATCCCCTTTCATATATGCATCTGTAACCGTGGCGAAATCAAACCGCATTATTGGATAACATAAATGTTTCATATTTAAAAGCTGTTTAAATTGTGAGCCATCCGTTTAAATCTGTCGAAGTTAGTTTATTATTATTACTGGCTGCTCTCCCTGTTACTGACAGCACAGACATTCACATTTAGATGCACAATCAACACCATGTTATTGAAGCAAAAGCATATTTGATTATCACAGGAATGGGAACTTCATGTTTAACTATTTATGACTGAGGGCTCTGTTCAATCTTAATTAACCATACAACATTCTTCCTGTGCAGCAAACTCACTCATTATGTTTCTTTGTGTTTCACTTTGTAAACATTGTCTTTTCGATTGTTTGAATCCTATATGTACAATGCGCACCAGAATAATGTTTTTCTACTGGTATGGCCTTGCAGGTTTGGTTGAACTGATTCCAACGATTATATAGAGGAAAGACCCTTACCAAAGCGCTATTACCTCCATTAGTTGTAATGCTATTGTCTATTTGCCAACACACAGCATCACAAATCAGCCTCCCATTTCTATAGAGATGCAGACTGTAGTGTTGGCTACAGTATGTGCACTGCTGCTCCATATTCACACACACACACAAGGGACAATTTAGCCCATTCAGCACAACTCAAATCTACCCTGAACAACTGTTCAAGCTGAGAAGGAATGGATGAACACATTGAAAGACAATCTGCATCCTTCAACTGTTTTTCTTTCAGCCATTCCCTAATTCAAGAATACATTATGTTTTGTATTGTGTGTTTCTCTTCTACTCTAATGTAGTTGCTTTTGAAGATCCTAAATGGGATTGGCTATTGTAGAGCATAAATTTTAAGGGAAGAGATTAACATTTTATACTGGAAGATATCTTAGTAATGAGTGTATTGAGCTCCAAGCTGTTGATTATACAAGCATGTAATTTATGTCTTTGCAAGTATATTATCTTTTAATAAGATATGTTTTATTGTTTACTGTATCATGTGGCAATCAAACACTGTAATTGTGCATCATTTGCTAGGTAGTCAAGGCCATCAACCCATTTGCATGCGTCATCAACCCTCAAGGGGCAATCATTTACTGTTTATATTGACAGAGAAGTCACAGCCTAGCCCTGGTGCAGTCTAATGTTATTCAACTGGACTAATTTACTATTCTTGGATTTTTAAAGATGCTTTAAACAGTTGATTTTAATCATCAAGTGAATCATTTGTTTCTGTGCTAAACCTTTTTGTTGTTGTATTTAGTGATAAGTACAGGTCATTTTTTACATCTTTACTGCTCATTTAGAGAATTAGATATGCTTCAAACTTGATAGGAGTGTGGGTCTCGTAGAAACCATGAACTCGTGTTCATTGCAATACAAACACATTTTACGACTCAAGTTGAAACAGAAACTCAGACTAACAATACTGGAACAATTTAAACACTATTGCTCTTTTACATATAATTAGATAAAATCTTTCAGTTTTATAGTGCTGTCATGACAACTGGGCGGTACACCAACCAAATAAAAGGTCAGTGGGAATGTCATGATGTTTTCTTGTGGTGACCGTCGTGTCACTATGCCAGCAGGACTGGAGTGACCCTAACCACAGTTTGCATAGTACCTCAAGGGAAGTGGAGATAAAAGTGAAGGTTGCTGATTTATTTTGGTAGTTCATTATGCACAGTATTTTACACTCTGCCAAAGAACCAGCTCAATTCTTCTTACTGCAAACAGTAAGGGAGACAGAGAAATAGAGGGAAAATATTTATCATTCTCACAAGATACATAGGCTTGGGCTATTACATCATCATGCATGATACACTCCATTGTGGTATTACAATGCTCAATGCATGAAATATATCTGGCTGTATCACATGACCCCTAAATCACGAACTTCCAACCAATCCAAATCTATCATTCCTAAAACTTGTCCCCAACGTCCCATTTCCTCTCCTCTGATGCCTCCTGGAACGTAAAGACATCCCTGGGTCGGATTACAGCGGTAGAACGCTTTATCACTCGCCATATGACATGTTTGTTCCTCACACTTTATTGTTTGGTTACAGAGCCCAAGGTTGATGGGAAAGAGCCTGTGTTTCCGTTTTATCTTTGTCCCGAGTCCTTCTCACTGAAATCTGCATCATTCGATCTCCCTCTTATAGATCCCCGGCTCCTATCTCTCCAGATTAAAACGACTGATGGCTCCTCCAGCAGCATGTTATTGAGAGGAGAGGGCCTTTGGAGGAGGGGAAGAGAGGAGGGAAGGAGGAGGGGCTTCCTCTATAGGGCTCTGGTGACAGAACAGAGAAAGAGAGAGCTCCATGTATCCTGATAGAGACGATAAAAAAGGGGTGCAATGTTGGGAAGGATGCCCTTCTTCTCCTCTTGGACCACCAGCTCTTTGGCAGCAATAAGATGGATGTGTAAGATTAGAGGAAGGAGAAGTAAAGAGAAAAAGGAGAAGAAGAAGACGTGGCTGTTGTTAAAATGCAGTAGGGAGGGCCAGAAGCCAGAGGAGTGATAAGCTGCAACGGACCATGGAGGATTCTGCTGTCCAGCAGGCTGCTGTCTGTCTGCTCCTTGTCTGGTGCCAAAGCATTTCACAGGCAGACTGCATGGCAAAGAGATAAAACTGTCCGCTGGGGTTTCCTGCCTCTGTAATAGAGACCACCCCTGCAAAACCCAGGTTTCGCTCTCATGTTAACAACAACACTTCATATTCCCGAAGCTGTAGCACGCTAACCATTACCCTATCAAAAACTATGGCTTTGGTTGGGCAAGAGCGACACTTGATACTTAATACATGCTTTGTTGCCCTTCCTTTATTGGGTTGATGAGTTGTTTGTGGTTGTACTTTTCATGTACCAGGCTTAGCCGCTGGAGAGCACTCTCCCTCGCTCTTACCTCAGACCCTTAACACCCCCTTTATCCCTGCTATTCGCTCCAGGTCAACAGACCCACTATGTTTCTTTGATGCTCTCTCCTCTTGCTCTTCATCTCTATATCTGTTCCTCTCTCCTCCCACAGACTCCTCTGTAGGTTAGTAATCCCCACCTGGATAGAGAGAGTGTCACTCCAGGGCTTGCTAAAGTAATGACTGTCCTCCACAGGTAAGTCTGTATGTGTTTGCATGTGCTTGTGTGTGTGTGTTTGTGCGTTTGCAAAAGTGTGTGTGTGTGCTCATGTGTGTGTGTAGACTAGAGCAGGAGAACTAAACAGCTCACTGAGGAGGCATCCATCTCTCAAACAACCCCGTGGACACTAATTGGTCATCTGCACTCTGGGCAGCCATTCATTGTAAGGCTAAATGAGCTCCATGCACCCTGACAGCCAATGTGACTGAGGCTGCAAGGGTGGGGGGGGGGGGGGGGGGGCTAAAGGAGGGTCATATAGCAGCCATACATTATAGGATGTTCCATCATTTCAGCTCTCTCTGAAGGACATCTGCTCTGTAGATCTGTGGGGTGATGCTGTAGTAATGGATTTATGATTGCAGCATAGTGAGGTGGGTCTGACAAGCCATGTGGGTTACAGTTTGGTACTGTATTTATTTTTTAATGTATTGTTTAAAACATTTCTGCTAACTACTGTATACTGGGTGTCGTTTCAGTGCTTGTTGTTGTCTTTGCCTTTGTATTTCTGCAGTGACAAATCAAAGGAACACCACCCTATAACATGTGGAAGGAGATGTACTGTAGTTGTTTCAATGTGTTAAGAACATGTCGGAACAATCCCCCGTCCAGCTGATGAATACATTACTCTCATACCAGGCCGCTCTCCGTCTATTGACAATAAATGTAGTTTCGATTTCCTGGTAATCAATGTCATGGCGACGAGGCAGGAGATTTCCAGGGTCGGTATGGAGTAATTACAGATATATTATGGCTGTGTGTGTTGGTGGTAGCTCGCTGTGAACATGTTAATGCACTCACTAGGATGGATGGTTGTATTATTAATGAATGGTGGCATTGGAGGCCATTGGAGAGATATGCTAATTAGGTCCTCAGCAACAGAGATGTTTTGTGGATAATGCAGAGGGGCATGGTGAAAAGTAATTCACAGCAGTGTTTTTGTAGTGTTGCTAGCTTTCACATTTACTAGGATGAGATATCTCAAATGAAGTAGTTCAAATTGTTTGTGATGAAGTTCTGATGCAGTACCTGAACCACCAAATGTGTGAATATATTACATCAAAATAATATTAGATTCAAATTTCTACTTTTGATCAGTTCATTCTGCATTAAATATTGTTATTCAAGGTTCTGCATAAGACGTTGTTATGCAATATTGTTAAGGCGACTGCTTGTAGATACTGAAGGCAAACCCAGTAAATGGTTGGCCAGCGTTGCTAATTTACATGTTTTAGACTGCAAGCTGTTGATTATTTTCTACTTCTTTCGCTGCAATCTTGTGAAAAGCCCTAAAGGGAACATTTAAGGAGTGTTTTCTAGCCTATTTCTCGACTGGTTCAGTTAGTCATATGTCCTGTGGGACATAACAGTGGTTGTGCCAGACAGGGACATCTGGACTGATGCAAGCCAGGATGGATTCATGATAAGTGATATTTATTGTGTGATCTCATGTCTCCTGTTTATCCCTCCATCTCATCCCTCTCTATTGCCCAGGTACTCCTATCACTATGATGATAATTTCTTAGTGTTGAACATATAATGTTCAAGACCTGTCCCTACTCTTTGAATATCCCATGTTTCTCACTAAAAGAGCAGAATAATGGCAGTGCTACAGTGCAGTTTTAGGGAATTGAATTGAGTTGACCAGCCACAATGGCATATGTCTTAGTATTTCTAATTAGCTCTAAGGATTGGCACACAGAAATATCCGTGTCCCAGCCCCTTTTCCTTTAGCAACATTTGCTCTAGACAACTGAAGGACTACTGAGTCATCCAGTCATTAAAATGTTTATAATAATGATGGTCAATGATGATGGTCAATATTTCCTCTTACCACTAGACTACACCATTAATGAAGGAGAGAGATTGGGAGAAATTGTAAGAGGGTCAAAATGCTTGTTAATATGAAAAGGCACTATTGAGTTTGAGATGTCTGAATTTGAAATTGAAAAGTAGACTAACAGGTGGCAATTCCACGTGTTCAACATCAGGTAAAAAAAAATGAAAAGGTGTTTTCACTGTTTTTTATTATTGGTGTTGTTGACACAGCAGGATGGTGATAACTAATGAAATATAATATCATTCAATATGCAGTGTTGACATCTGGTGTTACTGTGAACTGGAAACAGGTGGTAAATAGGATGGCAGGTACAGTATCTACTGATTTACTAATTGCAATTAGCAGGTAACATACACTGTTATGATATTCTTTAGGTAAGTACTACATTACCTAAAGAATATGACAGACAGACAGACCAACTGACTGACCAACATTTAATTATACGTTGTTCTATAGAGTAAAAGACTCTTCTCAATTGTAAATTTGCAGTAGAGCTGTAGCATTACAATGGCCCTGACCCTTTCTCTTGTGACAATTCTTAACATACAGTAGTGTACAGAAAATAAACACAGAAAGAACCCACAAAAATGTGAAATACTTGGAAAATAAGTAAAATTGACAAGCTATTTTCAAAAATAATGCAACATCTAGTATGATTTCACATTTTTGCTCGCTGGGCTTCAGAAAAGCTCTCTCCTTTTTATATGTGCAATAAGCAAACAACAACAAAAAACAGCCTTGAGATATATAGTGGCGTGCAGCTGACCTTCTCCAGGAATGGGAGAGAAAGAAACTCCCTCTTTTAAAACCACTCAGAAAAACAACCTATACTCCCCGAGCAGGAGAGAGAAGAGAAAAGGACTGTTGTTGATAAGAGATGCCCCACAAACACGACATATCCACCCACCACATCAGGAAAAATATATGCCCTCTGATTGCTAAGACACAGAACACAAAAGCAAAACACTCCTGAGCCCTATACTATGAATCAGGTTTGAGGAGTTAGCAAGGTAACTTTGGCCAACTCCGAGTTCAACTCGGAATAACCAGTACCACGAAAGTGGCTCACCTTTCAGCCAGGTACATTTCTATGGGAATGAATCCCTCAGAATTAACCTGCTCCGTGGCAGGCTAACTCAGGGCTAACTCCATTTATCCTGACACATTTAATGCATTCTCACGTTAAGTATTTTCTTGAGTTGGTCTCGGGGATGGAACAACTGTTGAACATCTGAGCTTGTGGTTGTTTGTGGGGGAAGGGTGTGTGTGTGTGTGTGTGTGTGTGTGTGTGTGTGTGTGTGTGTGTGTGTGTGTGTGTGTGTGTGTGTGTGTGTGTGTGTGTGTGTGTGTGTGTGTGTGTGTGTGTGTGTGTGTGTGTGTGCGTGTGCGCATGTGTGTATCCCACATCTGTTGCTATGGGGTAATGACTTTAGGGACAATATAGGATGAATCGCAATAATTGTTTGCCAAAATAACAGTTGGTTGCCAAAAATGTAATTTGTGTAATGGCAATCCTGGTTATAGATAACAATTATATGCATGAACTGCCTACATTATTACCTATATTATTTGTTAATTGTGGAAATTAAGATATGCAAGATTTTTTTATACATACAGTGTCAGTCAAAAGTTTGGACACATCTACTCATTTTTCTTTATTTTTACTATTTTCTACGTTGTAGAATAATAGTGAAGACATCAAAACTATGAAATAACACATGGAATCAGGTAGTAACCAAAAAAAAGTGTTGAACAAATCAAAAAATATTTTATTAGCCACCATTTGCCTTTGACAGCTCTGCACACTCTTGGTATTGTCTCAACCAGCTTCACCTGGAATGCTTTTCCAACAATCTTGAAGGACATATGCTGAGCACTTGTTGGCTGCTTTTCCTTCACTCTGCGGTCCAACTCATCCCAAACCATCTCAGTTGGGTTGAGGTGGGTGATTGTGGAGGCCAGGTCTTCTGATGTAGAACTCCATCACTCTGCTTCTTGGCCAAATAGCCCTTAACTTCTTTAGGGTAGGGGGCAGTATTTTCACATCAGGATGAAAAGCATGCCCAGAGTAAACGGCCTGCTACAAATCCATAAAAGCTAGAATATGCATATTATTAGTAGATTTGAATAGAAAACACTCCGAAGTTTCTAAAACTGTTTCAATGATGTCTGTGAGTATAACCGAACTCATATTGCAGGCAAAAACCTGAGAAAAAATCCACCAGGAAGTGGGAAATCTGAGGTTGGTCGATTTTCAAGCTCAGCTCCTATTGAAGATACAGTGGGATATTGGTAATGTTGCACTTCCTACGGCGTCCACTAGATGTCAACAGTCTTTAGAACCTTGTCTGATGCTTCTACTGTGAAGTGGGGCCGAAGGAGAAGGGAATGAGTAAGGTCTGCCATGAGCTGACCATGCGCATTCACATGAGAGGGAGCTCTGTTCCATCGCACTTCTGAAGACAATGGAATTCTCCGGTTGGAACGTTATTGAAGATTTATGTTAACAACATCCTAAAGATTGATTCATTACATCGTTTGACATGTTTCTACTCACTGTTACGGAACTTTTTGACATTTCTTCTGGACGCTTCATGACTTTGGATTTGTTAACCAAACGCGCTAACAAAAGTAACTATTTGGACACAAATGATGGGCATTACCGAACAAAACAAAAATTTCTTGTGGGAGTCCTGGGAGTGCATTCCGACGAAGATCAGCAACGTAAGTGAAGATTTATAATGCTATTTCTGAGTTTTGTTGACTGCATAATATGGCATATATATTTGTGTCTTGATTGGGCTCTGAGCGCCGACTCAGATTATTGCATGGTTTGCTTTTTCCGTAAAGCTTTTTAAAAAATCTGACACAGCGTTTGCATTAAGGATAAGTGCATCTAAAATTCCATGCATAAGTTGTATCGTTTAGCAATGTTTATTATGAGTATTCCTGTAAATTGATGTGGCTCTCTGCAAAATCAAAGGATGTTTTGGAACTTCTGAACGTAAGGCGCCAATGTAAACTCCAATTTTTGGATATAAATATGAACTTTACAGAACAAAACATACATGTATTGTGTAACATGAAGTCCTATGATTGTCATCTGATGAAGATCATCAAAGGTTAGTGATTAATTCTATCTATATTTCTGCTTTTTGTGAATCCTCTCTTTGGCTGGAAAAATGTCTGTGTTATTCTGTGAATAGGCACTCACCTAACATAATCGTTTGGTTTGCTTTCGTCGTAAAGCCTTTTTGAAATCGGACACTGTGGCAAGTGTATCTTTAAAATGGTGTAAAATACATGTATGTTTGAGGAATTTTAATGATGGGATTTCTGTTGTTTTGAATTTGGCGCCCTGCAGTTTCACTGGCTGTTGACTAGGTGGGACGCTACC
Organism: Oncorhynchus clarkii lewisi; assembly: GCF_045791955.1. NCBI lineage: Eukaryota > Metazoa > Chordata > Actinopteri > Salmoniformes > Salmonidae > Oncorhynchus > Oncorhynchus clarkii. The sequence continues at coordinate 24,624,610 of NC_092151.1, read as the reverse complement.
GTCTCATGTAGTCTAGAGAGGTTAAACAGCCTGGAGGTGTGTTGGGTCATTGTTCTGTTGAAAAACCAATGATAGTCCCACTAAGCGCAAACCAGATGGGATGGCATATCGCTGCAGAATGCTTTGGTAGCTGTCACACCCTGATCTGTTTCACCTGTCCTCATTATTGTCTCGCTGTGCCAGTTTATCTTGTATGTCCAAGCCTACCAACGTTTTTTCCCATTTTCCTGCTTTGCCTTTTCTCCTTTTGCTAGTCCTCCCGGTTCTGACCCTTGCCTGTTTTCTGAACTCCATGCCCACCTGCCTGACTATTCTGCCTGCCCTGTCCTTGAGCCTGCCTGCCCTTTGGTACCTCCTGAACTCTAAACTGGTTTTGACCTTTTGCCTGTCCACGACCATTCTCTTGCCTACTCCCTTTGGATTTATTAAACATCATAACTTCTTCGATATAGGGGGCGCTCTTTTAATTTTTGGATGAAAAACGTTTCCGTTTTAAACAAGATATTTTGTCACGAAAAGATGCTTGACTATGCATATAAAATATATACAGATAGAAAACACTCCGACGTTTCCAAAAATGCAAAGATATTGTCTGTGAGTGCAACATAACTGATGTTACAGGCGAAACCCAGATAAAAATCCAACCAGGGAGTGCCACATTTTTGAAAACCGCCTCATGCCAATGACTCCTTATATGGCTGTGAATGAGATACGAATGAGCTTACGTTTTCCACGTATTCCCCAAGGTGTCTACAGCATTGTGACGTCTTTTTACGCATTTCCGTTGAAGAATAGCTGTAAGGGACCATATTTAGCAAGCTATTTCGCCTACAAAAATAATATTTTTGGAAAAAAAGGAACATTTGCTATCTAACTGGGAGTCTCCTGAGTGAAAACATCCGAAGTTCTTCAAAGGTAAATTATTTAATTTGGTTGCTTTTCTTATTTTCGTGAAAATGTTGCCTGCTGCCAGCAGAGCCTAGCATACCATTATGCCATGATAAACTTACACAAATGCTTGTCTAGCGTTGGCTGTAACGCATATTTTGAAAATCTGAGATGACAGTGTGATTAACAAAAGGCTAAGCTTGTGTTTGAATATATTTCATTTGTGATTTTCATGAATAGGAAAAGTTTCTAGGGGTATTTATGTCCGCTGCGTTATGCTAATTTGTTTGAGGCTATGATTACGCTCCCGGATCCGGGATTGCTAGTCGCAAGAATGAATCTATACGGTCCAAATAATTTTGATCCGTGCCTTTTAAAAAAAATATATAATACAGTTCTAAATACCTCAATCAAACTACAAACTATCACCCTCATGTACTTAAGGAAATCACGAATATCATAGATATATTGAAACTAGTGGATTTATGGAGGCTTATATATCCTGACCTAGTGAGATATACATGGCAGAGGCTCAATCAAGCTAGTCCTCTTGACTACTTTCTTATTCTCTCTTGCTGTCACGCCCTGATCTGTTTCACCTGTCCTTGTGCTTGTCTCCACCCCCGTCCAGGTGTCACTCATCTTCCCCACTTATCCCCTGGGTAATTATACCTGTGTTTTCTGTCGGTCTGTGCCAGTTCGTCTTGTTTGTTGAAGTCAACCAGCGTTTTCTCAGCTCCTGTTTTTCTCCAGTCTCTTTTTCTCATCCTCCTAGTTTTTACCCTTGCCTGTCCTGACTCTGAGCCCGCCTGCTTGTCCACTCCATCTGCACCTGAGCCTGCCTGCTGTCCTGTACTTTTGCCACTACTCTGGATTATCGACCCCTGCCTGCCTTGACAGGTAATTTGCCTGCCCCTGTTGTTGCAATAAACATTGTTACTTCAACACAGTCTGCACTTGGGTCTTACCTAAAACCTGACAATGGCACCAAAAGTAACAAAAAAGTTTTGATAGGGGACAAAATGCGGTCGGAGCATCAAATAATTGGCATATACGTTACCCTTACAGAATTTCCACGTGGGCGAGGATGTTGGACATTTGATCAAAGTCTATTGGATGATAACTTGTTTTTAACTAGGACAGAAGAGTTTATAACGGACTTTTTCTGACATAACATAGGTACAACAGATCCCCTTATTGTATGGGACACTTATAAATGTGTCTTTAGAGGCCATACAATTCAATAGTCATCTTTAAAAGAAAAGCAATTTTTGTCAGAGTTCATATTAGCAAAGGGAATAGGACTAACAGTACAGATAGATAGCAATAAGGCACAGTATAAGTTCAAAGAAATAACCTATTCAAGAAAGAAGTGTAATATATTATGTAAATTAAGTGAACTGAATGGAACATAGGGGAAAATGCACCAAATTATTTTTTCATCTTCAACATAGAAATGCTACCAGAAATAATTTACTGAAACTTGTTGCAAATGACGGAGTCACCTATGATTCACCAAACAATATTTTGAAAGAGGAAGCAAAGTACTTCAAGCATATATTTTAGTTTCAGTCTCCTCCATCTCCACTAATCGAAGTTAGTTTGTATTCTATTAATAAGGTAAAATGAACAGCTGTACAGAAAGACTCATGTGAAGGCTTTTTCACCCCTTTTTTCTCCCCAATTTCATGGTATCCAATTGGTAGTAGTTACAGTCTCGTCTCATCGCTGCACTCCCGTACGAACTCGGGAGAAGCGAAGGTCGAGAGCCACAACCCAACCACAATGCACATCTAACCCGGAAGCCAGCCGCACCAATGTGTCGGAGGAAACACCATACACCTGGCTACATGGTCAGCGTGCACTGCGCCCAGCCCGCCACAGGAGTTGCTAGTGCGCAATGAGACAAGGATATCCCTGCTGGCCAAACCCTCCCTAATCCGGACGACACTTGGCCAATTGTGCTTCGCCCCATGGACCTCCCCGTCGCAGCCGGCTGCGACAGACCCTGGGCTCGAACCCAGAATCTCTGGTGGCACAGCTAGCACTGCAAAACAGTGTCTTAGACCACTGCACCACTCGGGAGGCCATAGGATGATTATTATTGATGCAATTGAAGCCTTTAAGTCCGGGAAAACTCCAGCGCTGGACGGCATACATACATTGTATATAATATGTGTACTGTATTATGTATTGGGTAACAAAAAAATATAACTTTTACATTACCGTGTAGTTTACTAATAAAATGGTTGGACGGTGAGGAAGAGATACTCGGTATTCATATCCCGAAAAAAGAAAAATGATCTCACTACAATACAAAATAAATAAGATCTTGCTACCATTGAAATTAATTTGTGGAAAATCCCCCTGATTAACTCTTTAGTCATATCCCAGTAGACCTATTTGCTTTTAGCGTTGCTTACACCTAGTGACTTGTTTTTAAAATTATATTAGCAACAAATATTCAATTTTATTTGGAATGGCAAGCCAGACAAAATTAAATGGGACTATTTATATAATTATATAATGAATAGTCCCATTAATTATTAAATATTACAGCATTAGACCTCTCACTAAAGGCTTCAGTCATACAAAAGTTATACTTAAATCTGAACTGGTTCTCTAGCAACTTAGTAAGAATGTCACACCCTGTCACGATGGTTATAATGAGTGGACCAAGATGCAGCATGGTATGGTTCCATCCTCTTTATTAAGTAGTGAGTCTCAAAGAAACTAAGAAAACGCAAAATGAAACGTGAAGCCTGAGCTCGCAGGCAACGATACATAGACAAGATCCCACAAAACACAAAGGGGAAATGGCTGCCTAAATATGATCCCCAATCAGAGACAACGATAAACACCTGCCTCTGATTGAGAACCACTCCAGGCAACCATAGACTTTCCTAGACTACTCTACTATACCACAATCCCATAACCTACAAAAACCCTAATACAAAACACACCACATAAATAACCCATGTCACACCCTGGCCTGACCAAAATAATAAAGAAAAAACAAAATACTAATACTACATTTCAGACCTCTCTCATATTTTTAAGTGGGAGAACTTGCACAATTGGTGGCTGACTAAATACTTTTTTGCCCCACTGTATATATATATATTTACGCTCAGTGTGTCGTCTTGATCGCGGTTGAAAAGTTAGTTTCTGTTGGAGAGTTTCCGTCCTTTCTCTCTCTCTGTCGTGGTTAGAATGGATTGTTCAGAGTGACATTCATTCATTTCATTATAGATGTTTCGGCGGTCTTCGTTCTTCACGTTCAATGATACCGAATTCCTAGCTGCAGACTAGTAATTAATATCAAAGACTTGTTCTTATTCTGTCAGTATCGATAGTCTAAGAGTTTAACCACGTGGTATGGTTAAAATATTCAACAATCGTCTCAACCTTTGTCCTCTCGTGATTGAAAGAAAACATGGTCTGTTGAGACATTCTCAAAGTTGGGGTTTTATTCGAGAGTTGCAGAAAAAGGCCTGTCCCAGGATGCCCGACCCTAACTAGGCTCATGGGCGGCCCTCTGATTTAGTTAAACTCAAAAGGGAATTGGAGTTTCCTTCATTAAACAGTCCAAAATCACATTACACAATTTTACAAACAGTATCATCCTCACTCATTCATCTTATACAACAATTAGATGTCATGACACAGTCTTGCCTATAAAGGTATGTTATAAACATTAAAGGTTATTAAAAGTTTAGTACTGTCTGGTAATGTTATATAACTGTTGTACAACCACTGTTTATAAATAAAACATCTGTGCATGTTTCAATATTGCGCAGTAAAAATTGTTTTGGATTAATTATAAGATGTTTTAAAAAGGTCTGTATGTCACGCCCTGGCCTTAGTATTCTGTGTTTTCTTTAATATTGTGGTTAGGCCAGGGTGTGACATGGGTGATTTTGTGTTTGTCTTGTCTAGGGTTTTTGTAGATTGATGGGGTTGTGTTCAGTGTAGTTTTCTAAGTAAGTCTATGGTTGCCTAGAGTGGTTCTCAATCAGAGGCAGGTGTTTATCGTTGTCTCTGATTGGGAACCATATTTAGGCAGCCATATTCTTTGCGTATTTCGTGGGTGATTGTTTCCTGACTCTATGTTTTGCACCAGTTAGGACTGTTTCGGTTTTTCCACGTTTTCTTGTTTTGTATATGTATATTGTTCACATTATCATCTTTATTAAAGATGTTCAACCATAACCACGCTGCATTTTGGTCCTCCTCTCCTTCCCAGGAAGAAAACCGTAACAGAATCATCCACCACAACAGGACCAAGCGGCGTGGTGACAGGCAGCGGCAGCAGGAGCAGCGCAAGGAGGAATGGACATGGGATGATGTGTTGGACGGCAAGGGTTGCTACACTTGGGAGGAGATCCTGGCGGGAAAGGATCGCCTCCCATGGGAACAAGTGGAGGCAGCTAGGAGAGCAGAGGCAGCCGGAGAGAGGAGCCGGCGATACGAGGGAACACGGCTGGCAAGGAAGCCCGAGAGTCAGCCCCAAAAATGTATTGGGGGGAAGCACACAGGGAGTATGGCGAAGCCAGGTAGGAGACCTGCGCCAACTTCCTGTGCTTACCGGGGGGCTAGAGAGACCAGGCAGGCACCGTGTTATGCTGTGTAGCGCACGGTGTCCCCAGTGCGGGTGCATAGCCAGGGGGGGTACATACAGTGCCTTGCGAAAGTATTCGGCCCCCTTGAACTTTGCGACCTTTTGCCACATTTCAGGCTTCAAACATAAAGATATAAAACTGTATTTTTTTGTGAAGAATCAACAACAAGTGGGACACAATCATGAAGTGGAACGACATTTATTGGATATTTCAAACTTTTTTAACAAATCAAAAACTGAAAAATTGGGCGTGCAAAATTATTCAGCCCCTTTACTTTCAGTGCAGCAAACTCTCTCCAGAAGTTCAGTGAGGATCTCTGAATGATCCAATGTTGACCTAAATGACTAATGATGATAAATACAATCCACCTGTGTGTAATCAAGTCTCCGTATAAATGCACCTGCACTGTGATAGTCTCAGAGGTCCGTTAAAAGTGCAGAGAGCATCATGAAGAACAAGGAACACACCAGGCAGGTCCGAGATACTGTTGTGAAGAAGTTTAAAGCCGGATTTGGATACAAAAATATTTCCCAAGCTTTAAACATCCCAAGGAGCACTGTGCAAGCGATAATATTGAAATGGAAGGAGTATCAGACCACTGCAAATCTACCAAGACCTGGCCGTCCCTCTAAACTTTCAGCTCATACAAGGGGAAGACTGATCAGAGATGCAGCTAAGAGGCTCTGGATGAACTGCAGAGATCTACAGCTGAGGTGGGAGACTCTGTCCATAGGACAACAATCAGTCGTATATTGCACAAATCTGGCCTTTATGGAAGAGTGGCAAGAAGAAAGCCATTTCTTAAAGATATCCATAAAAAGTGTTGTTTAAAGTTTGCCACAAGCCACCTGGGAGACACACCAAACATGTGGAAGAAGGTGCTCTGGTCAGATGAAACCAAAATTGAACTTTTTGGCAACAATGCAAAACGTTATGTTTGGCGTAAAAGCAACACAGCTGAACACACCATCCCCACTGTCAAACATGGTGGTGGCAGCATCATGGTTTGGGCCTGCTTTTCTTCAGCAGGGACAGGGAAGATGGTTAAAATTGATGGGAAGATGGATGGAGCCAAATACAGGACCATTCTGGAAGAAAACCTGATGGAGTCTGCAAAAGACCTGAGACTGGGACGGAGATTTGTCTTCCAACAAGACAATGATCCAAAACATAAAGCAAAATCTACAATGGAATGGTTCAAAAATAAACATATCCAGGTGTTAGAATGGCCAAGTCAAAGTCCAGACCTGAATCCAATCGAGAATCTGTGGAAAGAACTGAAAACTGCTGTTCACAAATGCTCTCCATCCAACCTCACTGAGCTCGAGCTGTTTTGCAAGGAGGAATGGGGAAAAAATTCAGTCTCTCGATGTGCAAAACTGATAGAGACATACCCCAAGCGACTTACAGCTGTAATCGCAGCAAAAGGTGGCGCTACAAAGTATTAACTTAAGGGGGCTGAATAATTTTGCACGCCCAATTTTTCAGTTTTTGATTTGTTAAAAAAGTTTGAAATATCCAATAAATGTGGTTCCACTTCATGATTGTGTCCCACTTGTTGTTGATTCTTCACAAAAAAATACAGTTTTATATCTTTATGTTTGAAGCCTGAAATGTGGCAAAAGGTCGCAAAGTTCAAGGGGGCCGAATACTTTCGCAAGGCACTGTACCAGCTCCTTGTATCGGCCGGGCTAGAGTGGGCATCGAGCCGGGTGCCATGAAGCCTGGTCTGGTCTCCAGTGCGTCTCCTTGGGCCGGCGTACTTACAGCCCAGTGCGGGCTATTCCACCTCGCCGCACTGGCAGGGTGACCGGGAGCATTCAACCAGGTAAGGTTGGGCAGGCTCGGTGCTCAAGATCTCCAGTGCGCCTGCACGGTCCGATCTATCCAGTACCACCTCCACGCATCAGCCCTCCGGTGGCAGCTCCCCGCACCAGGCTTCCTGTGAGTGTCCTCGGCCCAGTACCACCAGTGCCAGCACCACGCACCAGGCCTACAGTGCGCTTCGCCTGTCCAGCGCTGCCAGAGCCTTCCTCCTCTCCAGCGTCGCCTGAGCTGCTCGTCTGCCCAGCGCCGCCTGAGCTGCCTGTCTGTCATGAGCCGCCAGAGTCTCCCGTCTGTCATGAGCCGCCAGAGTCTCCCGTCTGTCATGAGCCGCCAGAGTCTCCCGTCTGTCATGAGCCGCCAGAGTCTCCCGTCTGTCATGAGCCGCCAGAGTCTCCCGTCTGTCATGAGCCGCCAGAGTCTCCCGTCTGTCATGAGCCGCCAGAGTCTCCCGTCTGTCATGAGCCGCCAGAGTCTCCCGTCTGTCATGAGCCGCCAGAGTCTCCCGTCTGTCATGAGCCGCCAGAGTCTCCCGTCTGTCATGAGCCGCCAGAGTCTCCCGTCTGTCAGGATCCGCCAGAGCCGCCAGTCAGCCAGGATCCGCCAGTCAGCCAGGATCCGCCAGAGCCGCCAGTCAGCCAGGATCCGCCAGAGCCGCCAGTCAGCCAGGATCCGCCAGAGCCGCCAGGATCCGCCAGAGCCGCCAGTCAGCCAGGATCCGCCAGAGCCGCCATTCAGCCAGGATCCGCCAGAGCCTCCAGGATCCGATTGTTAGGGTTACTAGGCCAAGGTCGGCGGTGACGGTCGCCACTAAAAGGACGCTAAGTAAGCGGACTAAGACTATGTTGGAGTGGGGTCCACGTCCCGCGCCAGAGCCGCCACGGTGGACAGACGCCCACCCAGACCCTCCCCTATGGGTTTAGGTGTGTGGCCGGGAGTCCGTACCTTTGGCGGGGGGGTACTTTCACGCCCTGGCCTTAGTATTCTGTGTTTTCTTTATTATTGTGGTTAGGCCAGGGTGTGACATGGGTGATTTTGTGTTTTTATCTTGTCTAGGGTTTTTGTAGATTGATGGGGTTGTGTTCAGCGTAGTATTCTAGGTAAGTCTATGGTTGCCTAGAGTGGTTCTCAATCAGAGGCAGGTGTTTATCGTTGTCTCTGATTGGGAACCATATTTAGGCAGCCATATTCTTTGGGTATTTCGTGGGTGATTGTTCCTGTCTCTGTGTTTTGCACCAGTTAGGACTGTTTCCACGTTTTCTTGTTTTGTATATGTATATTGTTCACATTATCATCTTTATTAAAGATGTTCAACCATAACCACGCTGCATTTTGGTCCTCCTCTCCTTCCCAGGAAGAAAACCGTAACACTGTACTAAATATTATGTATTAAATAAATGGTTTTAAAGAGGTATCTCACTGTTTAACGAAAGGAATATCACACGCCCTCTCTCTCCCATTCCGCCCCTGAGAAAAAAAGGCTTTCCGGAAAGACGTGCGCAAGTGTGTGTGCGTGCGAGTGTTTCAAAAACAAAAGGGGAGGGGTGAGTGTCTCTGCATGGATCGTTTGAAACCAAAAAGATGTGCGTCTCTTCAAATGGGCACTTTCGATTAATTTACCACACATGGCTTTCAAATACGTATTTATCTCACCCCCAAGGACGTGGGGGGGTAAAAATTCAAACAACCCCGGCAAAATATATCTTGTCTAGACAACCTCCTACAGGTTTTAAAACATATGTTATTTGTAATCAGCGCATATACAAGCGGCCCCTCATTCAGACCTGTAATAACTTTTTGAAGTTTTCGTCCGAAGTAATGCACAAGTGTTTGGATATGTGTACTTAACGCTAGCAAAAGTAGCTACTTGGACATAAATAACGGACATTGTCGAACAAATCAAGCATTTATTGTGGAACTGCGATTCCTGGGAGTGCATTCTGATGATGAAGATCATCAAAGGTAAGGGAATATTTATAATGTGATTTCTGGTTTCTGTTGATTCCAACATGGCGGCTAATTGTATTATTTTTCTGAGCTCCGTCTCAGATTATTGCATGGTTTGCTTTTCCAGTAAAGTTTTTTTTAAATCTGACACAGCGGTCGCATTAAGGAGAGGTATATCTATAATTCCATTTGTATAACTTGTATTATCATCTACATTTATGACGAGTATTTCTGTTGAATCAATGTGGCTATGCAAAATCACTGGATGTTTTTGGAACTAGTGAACGTAACGCGCCAATGTAAACTCAGATTTTTTTATATAAATATTAACTTTATCAAACGGAACATACATGTATTGTGTCATCTGATGTTAGTGATACATTTTTATCTCTTTTTGTGCTTTTTGTGACTCCTCTCTTTGGCTGGAAAAATGGCTGTGTTTTTCTGTGGCTTGGTGGTGACCTAACATAATCGTTTGTGGTGCTTTCGCTGTAAAGCCTATTTGAAATAGGACACTGTGGTGGGATTAACAACAAGATTACCTTTAAAACGGTATAAGATACATGTATGTTTGAGGAGTTTTAATTATGAGATTTCTGTTGTTTTGAATTTGACTTTCACTGGCTATTGTCATATCATCCCGTCAACGGGATTGCAGCTCTAAGAAAGCTATTTTTGTGTTTACAGCTGACAGTCCGCCAAGAAGGATAACGGCATCCTTGTGGACCCTGAACGACTTCGGAGGAGCAGATGACACAGATGCTATTCTCCCGTTCTGTACGAATGTTTTTTCAAACACACAGAGAACAGAGGATTTAAATGTCCCGCCAACTCCCCCGGAGACCTCCACACGCTCGCTCCATATTCCAGACCCAAACAAGCAACGCACAACTCAGGCGCAAGTACATTGCGCAGAATCATCCCCTCCCGAAAAAGTGCTACTGGGCAGGGAACTTACTGCTTCCCGAAACGGCGCTCCATGGACACTGTATGAAGCCATTATATATATATATATATATATATATATATATATATATATATATATATATATATATATACAATTGTATTATTACATAATATTACATATTATTAAATATGTTATTATTTATACATTTTTATGAGTGAATATGTTAAACGGCAATCCGATTAAAAAACGCAAATACAGGCGCTAAAAACATACATGTAACATTTATCCTTCCAGAATACCACAAGAACACACATCAGTAAGTATCCAAATGGCTGAGTCAGCAGACATAATTGAGACAGTTGAAAGCCTCTTATCCCAGATACCGACCGAACTCCAAGCTATAATTAACCAAATAAATGAGGCGAGGGTAAATACCGATAGATGAAAACATATTATCACAGATTCCCGCCAAACTCATAGAAATAATTAATCGTATGAATGAGTCAGGGGCGACCGATGAAAACCGGTTATCCAAGATTCCCGAAGCCCTCAACTCGATAATGAACCAGATGAATGAGAGCCTAAGACCCCCCACAAAACCAGACATTAAATCATCATTATAAAGAGACATAACATCTTCAAAAGAAACCCCCTGGGCTCTTTGGCATAGGTAGAATACACAGTGGTGACCGCATGTAGTGGAAAGGTTATCTTGCACTTGTTTGATGCTGTAGAATATCTTTGAGCCGTTTTTGGTCAAAAATTCTTTAATAGATTTGGGGAAATGTGAAAAATCCGTAGGAATACAAAAAGTTGAGATATTTCTTCCTCCTTCATCTTCTAATGTCACAGCTAGCCAATGTTCACCCGGCATGTGTTTAGGATGGGTATTGACAATAAACAGGGCCGGCCGCTCCGGCCATTTCTCAATAGGTAATTCATCAGAAGTCAACACTCCACAAAAGAATTTCCAATCAGTCGGCTCATGACCCCTTCCAACTCTTGGGTATTCATGTCTTTGCTCAACGATCCTTAATAATAATCCACTAAGACCTGTCTTCGGGCTTCACTTCCAAGATTGAACTTTTCATTCACTTCCAAGATTGAATCAGAGCATGCATAAACATTCATGCTAACGGTACAGGCTAAAGGTGTACAAAAACGCATTTCCAACCTGAGGTTACCTTGGGACACCACAGACAGATTTCCTGAGGTGTCATTATCAGGTGATACGTTGAAAGCATACATTGTGTAACCCTCTGCAAAATAATTTCTGTCAATAGATAAAGAGAGATCTTTTAGACGCCTCCCGGTAGCCAGGAATAGATTGTAAAATTCTCGCACAGATATGTTGTTATTAAATTGCGGTTGGAAAGCCTTAGCAGACCTGCCGTTCGTTCTGACAGAGAGCTACATATACTGTACTCTATATCATCGACTGTATCCTTATGTAATACATGTATCACTAGCCACTTTAACTATGCCACTTTGTTTACATACTCATCTCATATGTATATACTGTACTCAATACCATCTACTGTATCTTGCCTATGCTGCTCTGTACCATCACTCATTCATATATCCTTATGTACATATTCTTTATCCCCTTACACTGTGTACAAGACAGTAGTTTTGGAATTGTTAGTTAGATTACTTGTTGGTTATTACTGCATTGTCGGAACTTGAAGCACAAGCATTTCGCTACACTCGCATTAACATCTGCTAACCATGTGTATGTGACAAATTTAATTTGATTTGATTTGATTTTACATACTCTGCATTGAAGTGTTGAAAATTAAATGGGTTTTTATGTAAGCCGGCCGTATTAGAGGCTTGATCAACCAAACCTATAACAATGTATTGGGGTAAAGGGCCTATAAAAAGGTTTTCTTGACTGCAGATTCTTCTGCCCACGGGTATGCTAAAGGTTTTCATGGTAATTGTTTGGAGAGGGTAAAGGGCATTTCCTTTCATCAAAGCCTGTGGGTGACCCAGACGAACTGCCGGAGATACAGACACTTTTTTAATAAAAAGAGTTGCCCCCAACACTTTTAAACTAAAGTCTCCGTCCTGGCCAGACATCAGGCAAAACTCATCCTTGGCCCTGGTTCATTTTATTCTTAAATCAACCGAATTTAAGAGTAATTGTTCTTGATAGAAAATGTCAGAGTGTATAGGCCCTTGCAGATGAAACTCTCGAGATTCGGCACAGTAGCGGGCGCGTGCCTCCAGTCCTTTGTTTGCACCGGTGGAAGGGTCTGTCGATTCCATAGAGACTCCTGCAGTATCCTTGCTAAACAGCCCGGCACTGAATTGTGTCTTGAGAGTGTCTTCAGAGTAGTTGAGTAAACACTCCATGATGGCCCTATAAGGGCATGTGGCACTGCTTTGTCTGATTAGGCGTTCACCCAAAGTCATATCCACTTGGGTGAAGATGGTGGCCATTGGGTAATTAATGAGACTCACTTTGGCATCGTCTGCAATATTAGCACCATCTCTTTTGGTCACTTTCAGACGTAAATGCACCAAGGTGTTGTTGAGGTCCAGATAGTTGTCACCGTGGCCTAGTATGAAAACTTCTATAGGACCGTTGTCTGTAATGGCAGAGAGTGGGGCAATCTCCACATAACTGGACCTCTCTATTGAATGTTGGGTTAAGGGAGCCGTGAAAAGATCGAGCTCTGTCTTTCTAGCTTCAGAGGACATGCGGTGTAAAAGAGCCATGTTGCTTGTTCTTTTAGAAAATACTTCTGAATATTATTTTTGTCGTTTTTGGTCCAGACCTCCTCACTTTACCACGTCTTTGACTTACTGAGTTTCTTTTAACTGTTAACCTCCCGCTTTTTAGGGGCAAGCCTGCGCCTTATACCCGGAGGTCTCTTTTTCGGTCTTTGAAACAACATCATAAGCCCCGCCTTCTTGATCCTCGGCATCTGGTGACGCCCTTCTGGTCATAGCATTGGCTACAACCTCACTTACTATATTTTTAGCCGCTGATTTTAAATGTGGTTTGGCTATGCTGAGGCCTCTCTTCATAAACGGTAAAACCATCCTAAAGAGGTTACAAAATATACATCCTATCTCCGAACCGCACATGGTCGGGGATCCATAATAGCCGGTTAACTCATTACCCACTTGAGCAATATAGTGTGAGACATAGCGGTTAGGGTCGAGATGTCGGTGTTCCATAACCCTTGTAATTTATTTGTATTATTTGTATAAAAATATATAATACTAATATTATAATAAATATGTAGAGAGGTTTTACCATAAGTAAATTCAATGTTTTCGTTCTGATACGTTTTAAGCTCAAACAGAATGTTTTCAATATATTTCTTGCTTACAGGTACGTAGTGTGGCTTGTCGTAGGTGACAGTGACTATATTGCCATCCTCTCCGTCTATATGAACTGTTCTCAGGTGGGGCACACAACTGTCTCCGACCCTTTGATAGGATATGATGTCGGTATACACAAATATGTTGTAAAATCCTGCATGTACAGTGCCTTGCGAAAGTATTCGGCCCCCTTGAACTTTGCGACCTTTTGCCACATTTCAGGCTTCAAACATAAAGATATATAACTGTATGTTTTTGTGAAGAATCAACAACAAGTGGGACACAATCATGAAGTGGAACGACATTTATTGGATATTTCAAACTTTTTTAACAAATCAAAAACTGAAAAATTGGGCGTGCAAAATTATTCAGCCCCCTTAAGTTAATTCAAGGGGGCTGAATACTTTCGCAAGGCACTGTATATTCGCAGGAAATGGGAATCATTTATCTTTCCCAACATGTAGGCTAAATTACCAGCGGTCTTTATTCCCCAGGCAGCATCTCCTGAGATTTGTACACGTTTATTTATGTACACGAGTATTTCCGTATTGTTCAGGGTTAGGAGTTCATTCAACTCTGAGACGATCCTGTCGACGGTTCTATAGAACCCTTTTTTAACCTTAATAAGTTTTGCAGGTTCCGATATCCTTTTGCAATAAATATCACGGTCCTTATCTTTGATATTATACCAACTATGGGGGTATGTAATCACACTGACACCTACTTCCCAGGCCTCTGATAACTCTATAGGCTCTGGAAAATTGGTCGAACTCTGATTATTACGATATATATGTGCAGACGCATTACAGGGGAGAGTCAGGTAGAAGCCGCTGTGTTCCATGATGCACTCCTGTGTACATGCGAATGATGTTGTATTTATCATGCATGAGGGTTTAAGTTAACCCCCGATGCCTCCACCACATTGTGCTCTAATACCCAACTGTTGAACTTTTGGGGCCAGTTTTTCCAGCGGACCAGCACCCGGACCACATTTTTTACCTTTTTCTCTCTTTTGATCTAGAATCTCCTCCACGTGAAAGACTTTGTCTTTACCCAACTGTACCTTCTGTAATTCCTTCTTATAAAAAGATCCCTCTATAAGCTCCCCGTCATAATATTTTACCTTGTAGACCGGGGGTATGCGCGGTAGACTTTGGGTAACGGTGAACACCTCATTGCTGTAACCTTGCTCATATTTTTTGTCAAAAACACCCCTCAACTTGGATATACGCACTGGGTCACCTCTGCCCCGCTCTTAGTTTTTAAGACCCTTACAAATGCTATTTTAAAGAAAATATCTATAACCGTTAGCATGTAGCTATTTCCATCATTATTATCTGCAAGGGCCTGCATGTCACATAGATCCGCCTGGAATTGTGACAAGGGATGAGTAGAAAAAACTATATTTCTTGGAAATTGTTTTCGTACAGGTTTATGTAGAGTATGAGCATCCTGCTCGGCTAACCACTTATTCACTTGAGCAGCGCTTAACCGGCTATCTGTTTCTTCGGCTATAGCTCTCTGTAAACGCTCCTTACCCCCATAAGACCCGGGGTTAGAGGGGTTATAATAAATGTTTTTCAACATCTGCTCTGCTATCCTTCTTGCCTCTCTGAGGTACAGTAACGTTAATGAGCCACTTTCAAATAACGACAACATTTCATTTTCATTTTGAATTTTGAATTATTATTGTTTTTTTTTGCAAACAAAGTATTACGTATACAGACAATTTAGGATTCGTTGCAGGATACTTGTCCCCGTTTTCTCAACGATCCCAGCATACACCCTGTATATTTGGTTTAGATTTACAGGTTGTGTCGCTGAATTTTTAAAACACACACATCCGCTATATAAGTAAATAAACAACAAATATGATACATGTTACAATTAAATGGTGTTTCAAACAAATACAGTAAAATCTTAGACAAAGTTGTTTCTAGTTCTTCAGAATCCTCCACAAGACAGGATACCAGTTGTGTCCATTGTAGACACTCGCCCGTATGTCGTACATGATTAATGATTTACTCCATTCTTCGCACACGCTCTACGTTAGCCCAGGCATTGTGTGTTGTGTTGAACGATACATTGTTCACTTTATTTTCAATAATTTGATGCATAACATTTGTATGTTCTCTCAAACATCGTATGCATATAGTTGCCCATTGCTTTACGTCTAAAGAACAAATATGTATTGTCACTCTGTCTCTTGGGGTTTATTGAGCCAGAAAGTCATCACATCAGCCACCACAGCTTCCCTGTATTTGTTGTCGTCCAACAGGGTGTGTCGTATTTCTTTGAGTTTCTCGTGAATGTAGATCGCCTCCTTCAGTTCATGTAGGAAAGCCTCGGTTACCCCGTAACCTCTGGGAATAGACGGCACAAGACCCATAGACTCCAGGGCTCTGACCAGCGAAGGTATAAACCTGCAGGACCACAGTCTTTTCACCAGCTCCTGAAAATGGTTGAAGAAGTAGTATCTTGGGGGCTGGTATAGGCACAGATGACGGCGCTGGCTGGGGTGATTGATCTCACAACCGATGCATTTTTCTCTTATATACTCTCCAATCACCACGTCTAAAAGTGTGGCTACAGAGGCCTTGATGGTGTCCACAAAAATAGTACTGACCATCCAATCAAATACATCCTCAGGCTGTGTACATGTCGGGGGTGTCGTGGGTCTTGCCTGGAGGCAGTAGAATGGTGGGCTGTGAGGCAGAGAGTCCTTAGTGTCTGGCCCCCATGACGTATCGGAGTCCTGGTATGTTGTGTGAATATCCATGGTATATGCTGAAATGAAGAACCGGAGGCTTTAAGGGCCCTCCTTTTATTGTTGAACCAGTCCTTTGGGTATCAGGGTTACGCAGCCGCGTACTTAGTTTTCTTCGGGGGCTGACCCTTCTGAGGATGTACCTTCTTGGATGTTCCTTTGAAACATAATCCTCAGGATTCGTATATATTATGCAGTTCCTTAGATGAACAATGCTCTGCCGCTGTTGGCTCTGTACAAAAAGAGCGTTCAACAACTTTAACATTTTCAATTCCATTAGATCCCAACTTTTAAAAGGAATAAGCATGCGCAACCTAAAATCCCCAGGCCACCATCATGAATGTTTTGGTTGCGGGTTTCCTCGTTGCTGATATAGAACTCCACGCATCCACATGGAAGTCATTCTTTCTTTGTATTTTCACCCTGTGAAATACTCTTCCTGATTAGTCAGGGGTACCTTGCCAACGGGTAGCCCGTGAACAAGCTATACCCCTTTGTGATAACTCTCAGTTTGGGACACACAACCTTGCGAAAAAACGGCCAGTCTTCAAGCCCATAGTCCACTCCTAAAGTCTGGTCTGTATATTCTTCTCCTTCGGCTAACGTATAGAGCTTCACTCTACAGGCCAGGTAATCAAACTGATACCCCATTGCTGTCCATTAGACATCATCACTTGATCTTTCAGCGCAGTTGCGGGCGGTATTTGGGTTCTATACACACTTAGAAACCGCTTTTTTGGCGCATCGTATATTGTGGCTTTATATTTGACCCTTTCTCTATGTTTCAGCCGAGGTCCTGCTTCCGTTGTTACAGTCATCACTGCTTTGCCACTGATCCCAAAATCCATGTATATTTTTTAAATCTTGCTTGATGTTCTGAGGCCGGATGTTTTGTTCTGGGCTTTATTTATAATGCGTCTGCCGCAAATACAACCCCCCCGGACATTCCTACTTCATAGACAACAACCCTAAGGGCAATAAAATAGGGTGGGTGTGGAGTCACCCTCTTTGAAATGTTCAAACACATCCCCCCCAGTTCAACCAGGTCCCTACACGTCAATCATCATGACAACTTCAAAGGAAAAGATTCAATATAGATATAAAATAACACACCCTCTAACACGTGACAACAGGAACAGGATGTCCTGGCCAGATGACCATATTTGGGCATGTACACGTCATCCGGACATAGGGTCATAAATCCAAATTTTGACCCTTGCCATCTACTTTATTCTCTCTCTCCTAGATTTTGACACCATCGATCACCACATTCTTTTGGAGAGATTGGAAACCGTAATTGGTTTCAGCAGACAAGTTCTTGTTTGGTTTAGATCTTATCTGTCAGAAAGATATCAGTTCGTCCTCTGGTTTGTCCTCTGACAAATCAATGGTAATTTTCGGTGTTCCTAAAGGTTACGTTCTAGGACCACTATCTTTTTCACTATATACGCTACCTCTTGGTGATGTTATTCAGAAACACAATGTCAACTTGCATAGCTATGAAAATGACACACAGCTGTATATTTCGATGAAACATGGAGAAGCCCCAAAATTGCTTACCCTGGAAGCCTATGTTTCAGACATAATGAAGTGGATGGCAGAAAATCTTTTACTTTTAAACTCGGACAAAACAGAGATGTTAGTTCTAGGTCCCAAGAAACAAAGATATATGCTGTCTGATCTGAAAATGAATATTGATTGTTATACAGTTGCCTCAAAACTGTGAAGGACCTCAGCGTTACTCTGGACCCTGATTTGTCTATGATGAATATATCAAAAATATTTCAAGAGCAGCCTTATTCCATCTTCGTAACATAGCAAAAATCTGAAACGTTTTGTCCAAAAATGACGCAGAAAAGCTATTCCATGCTTTTGTCACTTCAAGAATAAACTACTGCAATGCTCTCATCTTCTGGCTACCCGGATAAGGCGCTAAACAAACTTCAGCTAAATATGGCTGCTAAAATCATGACTAGAACCAACAAAATATGGGTTACTTCAGGGCCTGTATACATTGGCTTCCTGTTAAGGCTAGGGCTGATTTCAAGGTTTCACTGCTAACCTACAAAGCATTACATTGACTTGCGCCCACCTATCTC
Organism: Oncorhynchus clarkii lewisi; assembly: GCF_045791955.1. Classification (NCBI taxonomy): domain Eukaryota; kingdom Metazoa; phylum Chordata; class Actinopteri; order Salmoniformes; family Salmonidae; genus Oncorhynchus; species Oncorhynchus clarkii. The sequence continues at coordinate 24,606,220 of NC_092151.1, read as the reverse complement.
GCCAATTTGGTCCTGACGTATAGTACATACCTACACATCAGTGGAGGCTCCTGAGAGGAGGAAGAAGAGGACCATCCTCCTCAGTGAAATTTACTAAAAATAAAAACATCAGAAACATTAAAGTTAGCCTTTTTAGATACATCTCTAATAAATATATTCTTATGTCACCAAATAATTGATTAAAACACACAGTTTTTCAATGAAGGTCTACAGTAACTTAAACAGCACTGTCTGGGGTAGCACCATGGTGTAGCCGGAGGACAGCTAGCTTCCGTCCTCCTCTGGCTACATTGACTTCAATTCAAAATCCAGGAGGCTCGTAGACATCACCCTCATCCATAGACCTACATGGTAATTATGACAGCTTCCGGAGGACATCCTCCATCCAATCATAGAATTAGGATCAGAGAATGAACCTAGTGTGTTGTATTGGGATTGTGCCACAGAGCATTATTAGGATTAGGATTCTATGTGTATTAGGATTCTATGTGTTGAGAATCTTGGTGACATTGTTGGATAGAGATTAAGAGTGAAGAGTGATAGATGAGCATTTTTTTTATATTATTCAATTAAAATGTGTTTTTTCAATGTACAGGATACAGAAGATATATATTATACTGTATATTGTTTTCTTGGTTTTAGAACTTTATTTTTGTGTCCAGTTTGTGCAATTTATTTAACATTTTTAAAAGCTAGCTACCAGCGTGAGTGTGCAGTTTTCTCCATCAACGGTAGAATGGCCAACGCTGCCGAAAGTGTTGTGGACTTTTTGTTGAAGAACCGCTTTCATTTTCCGGGGTACACAGAAAAGGTGTGAATTAAAAGCGAGGGTCAATCTCTACCTGAGATCAGTTTCATGAAGAAGGATGAAAAGGTGTGAATTAAAAGCGAGGGTCAACCTCTACCTGAGATCAGTTTCATGAAGAAGGATGAAAAGGTGAGGGTGTTCAATACCAACTGGTATCAAAAGTATAGCTGGTTAACAGGGAGCCTTTCATCAAGCCACCTGTATTGCTGGCCTTGCCTGCTTTTTGTAAAGTCTGAGACTTGGTCGAAAAGGTGGGTACAGTGAAATGAAGAATAATGATCGTTCAGCTAAACTGCAAAACAAAAGCAGGGAGCATATAAATGTCCACATAAGATTCAAGCTTCTGGGAAAAAGCTGCATCGATAGAGGACATGACGAGAGAGAAGGTTTCGCCAACAAGGGCAACTATGAGGAGCTTGCAGAGGTAATTGCACGTTACGACGCTTTACTTGCTGAACATATCGAGCTTTTAACTGTCTTTTCTAGGATGTCAAACAATTCCAAATGAATTGATAGCTTCCATGCATCATCCATAAAAATGTTGGTTTGAGAGAAAGGTTGAAGCAGCTCATTTTTTCCTGTGCACTCAAGTAGGCTTTCCACTTTCCTCTGGTATTTATTTAGCAAAGATGATAACACATAATCACTCCGGACAGGCACAAGCAAAAACTTAAATGTTGCAGCAGTCTAGCCTACACCAAACATTAGAAATCGGACATGCTGTGTGGGATGAAAATGAGACTATTTTTCAGTCTAATCAACTGTAGGCTACTAATAAGAGCAATTGCATACAGCCTATGCGCCCTGTCCATCTGGTCAGGGTAAACTAATTGGTAACGTTATGTATTTATAGTCCATTTGTGTGTCAGGAGAAAATGTGAATGTTAGCAAATTTAGTTTATATTCAAAATTGGGCTGGCTACGCTGCCTATATGTTTTTAATAAAAAATGATTAACTGGAATTAATCAGTCAACATAATAGTGATGACAGATGTGAGTAAATATGTTATAAGCACGAGTTGCATAGGCCTGCATGATGCAAACATGCTTAAAGAAAGCTCAGCCCTGTGAGTTCTATCAGTTGTTATCTATGTGTCTGTGTAGAGGGAATCCCCCTTCTAATCTTTTTTAGTCGCTCCACCTGCCCATTACTCTCAGGGTGGAAACCTGAGGTCAAGCTGACCGAGACCCCCAGCCTCTCCATAAATGCCCTCCAAACTCTGGACATGAACTGGGGACCCCGATCAGAGATGATATCCTCAGGCACCCCGTAGTGCCGGAAGACATGGGTAAACAGAGCCTCCGCAGTCTGCAGGGCCTTAGGGAGACCGGACAATGGAATGAGAAGGCAGGACTTAGACAAACCGATCGACAACGACCAGGATCGCGGTACTTCGCTGGGACAGGAGAAGGTCGGTGAGGAAGTCCACCGACAAGTGTGACCACGGCCGTTGTGGAACGGGGAGGGGCTGTAACCTCCCTCTAGGCAGGTGTCGAGGAGCCTTGCTCTGAGCGCACACTGAGCAGGAGGAGACATAAAACCTCACGTCCTTCGACAACGTGGGCTACCAGTATCTCCCCCTAAGACTCCGCACTGTCCTCCCGATGCCAGGATGACCCGAGGAGCGTAGAGTATGAGCCCAACGAATCAGCCTGTCACGGACACCCCGCGGCACGTACTGAGCCCCCGCTGGACACTGAGGAGGGGCAGGCTCCAACCGTAATGCCCTCTCTATCTCCGCGTCCACCTCCCATACCACCGGTGCCATGAGACGTGAAGGTGGAATGATGGGGGTCGGCTCGATGGACCGCTCCTCGGTATCATATAGGCGGGACAGCGCGTCGGCTTTAGTGTTCTGGGAGCCTGGCCGGTACGAGATGGTGAAGCGGAACCGGGCAAAGTACATGCCCATCTAGCCTGAAGTGGATTCATTCTCCTTGCTGCCCGGATATACTCCAGATTACGATGGTCAGTCCAGATGAGAAAAGGGTGCTTAGCCCCCTCAAGCCAATGTCTCCACACCTTCAGAGCCTTGACTATAGCTAACAACTCCCGGTCCCCCACGTCATAGTTTTGCTCCCACTGAACTTCTTCGAAAAAAAGCACAAGGGCGGAGCTTTGGTGGCAAGCCCGAACGCTGGGACAGCACGGCCCCGACCCCAGCCTCGGCCGCGTCCACCTCCACTATGAACGCTAAATAGAGGTCCGGATGCGCCAACACTGGCGCATTGGTGAACAGCTCCTTCAGACGACTGAAAGCTCTGCCCGCCTCTGCTGACCAGCGCAAGCGTACCGGTCCTCCCTTCAGCAGTGAGGTAATGGGAGCAGCCACCTGACCAAAACCCCGGATAAACCTCCGGGGTAGGAGTCGGCCAATTACGCACGGCAGTAACATGGTCACACTACATAACCCAGGAAGGGAAACGGCTTGTTTGGAGAACACACATTTCTCAGCCTTGATATACAGGTCATGCTCCAGCAGTCGTCCAAGTACCTTATGCACCAGAGACACGTGTGGCAGAATAGATCAAGATGTCATCGATGTACACTACCACTCCCAGCCCATGCAGGTCTCAGAGAATCTCATCTACAAAAGATTGGAAGATGGCTGGAGCATTCTTCAACCCATATGGCATGACGAGGTACTCATAATGGCCAGATGTAGTACTAAATGCGGTTTTCCACTCATCTCCTCCCCAGATACGCACCAAGTTATACGCACTCCTCAGGACCAGTTTTGTGAAGAAGCGCGCCCCGTGAAATGATTCCACCGCCGTAGCGATGAGAGGTAGTGGGTAACTAAACCCCACTGTGATTGAATTTAGACCTCTATAATCAATGCACGGATGCAGACCTTCCTCCTTCTTCTTCACAAAAAAGAAGCTTGAGGAGACGGGTGACGTGGAGGGCCGAATGTACCCCTGCCCCAGAGATTCAGTGACATATGTCTCCATAGCCACTGTCTCCTCCTGGGACATGGTGTACACGTGACTCCTAGGAAGTGCAGCGTTCTTCAGAAGGTTTATCGCGCAGTCCCCTCGACGATGGGGTGGTAATTGGGTCGCCTTCTTCTTACAGAAGGCGATAGCCAAATCGGCATATTCAGAGGGAATGCGCACGTTGGAAACCTGGTCTGGACTCTCCACCGTAGTCGCACCTATGGAAACTCCTATACACCTGCCTGAACACTCCTCTGACCACCCTCAAAGAGCCCCCTGTCTCCATGAAATCATCGGGTTGTGATGAGCTAGCCACGGAATTCCGAGCACCACTGGAAACGCAGGTAAATCAATAAGGAATAGACTACTCCGTTCCTTATGACCACCCTGCGTTACAATGTCCAGTGGCACCGTAGCCTCCCTGACCCTAATGGTCGGCTATCTAAGGAGTGCACGGGGAAAGGTTGGTCTAACGACACCAGGGGAATCCCTAGTCTTAGTGCGAGCCCATGATCCATAAAGTTCCCAGCTGCGCCTGAATCGACTAGCGCCTTATCGGGTAGAGAGGGAGAAAACCCAGGGAAAGAGGTTAGCACAAACATACGGCCGACAGGAAGCTCTGGGTGAGTCTGGTGCGGACTCACCTGGGGTGAACGAGTAGTGCTCTGCCTGCCCTCCCGACTCCCAGACGAGCTCCTCCAGCACCGATCGGTCGTGTGTCCTCGCCGACCACAACTGGTGCAGCAGGAAACTCCTCCTCCGGTCCCCCTCTATGCAGCCTGCCCTAACTCCATGGGGATGCGAGCAGGAGGACCTGGGGGTGGAATCAACAGGGCCTGTTCTGGATGCCCGCGGGCAGCCAGCAGGTTGTCCAGACAAATGGACATGTCTATCAGTTCATCCAATGAGAGAGTAGTGTCCCGACACGCTAGCTCCCTGCAGACGTCCTCCCTGAGGCTACAACGGAAGTGGTCCATCAAAGCCCTGTCGTTCCACCCTGCTCCTGCGGCCAAGGTCCAGAACTCCAGGGCAAAGTCCTGCGCGCTCCTCGTCTCCTGTCGCAGGTGGAACAGCCGTTCACCCACCGCTCGGCCCTCTGGTGGGTGATCAAACACAGCACGGAATCGGCAGGTGAACTCGGGGTAGTGATCTCTTGCCGAGTCTGGGCCATTCCACACTGCATTGGCCCACTGCAGGGCTCGCCCTGTCAGACAGGAGACGAGGATGCTCACCTCCCCTGAGGGAGTCGGACGGACGGTAGCTAGGTATAAATCCAGTTGGAGGAGGAACCCCGTACACCCACCATACTCCCTGGGCAGCGCCAGACGCAGGGCCCCGGATGCTGATGCTGAAGCAGGGGTAGGGGGGGGCTGGAAATGAGGTGGGAAGGCCGCTCCTCTCCCATCGGTCCATCCTCTCCATCATCTGATCCATGGTGGACCCAATCCGGTAAAGAACGGTGGTGTGATGGAGGACCCTCTCCTCCATGGGAGAGGAGGTGTGGCTGCTCCTGCTGATTCCATATTATCAAGTGCGGGATTCTGTCATGGCTGGCTAGGTGTGTAGCGAGGAATCAGGTACCGAGAGCAGAGAGGTCCAGGGGAAAAGTGCACTTTAATACGGCACCAAAATGAAATGCCCAACACGCAGGGCGCAAACCCGGACCAACCCAAAACAACGGGTAACTAGGTCCAGAGCACTAACAACACCAAACGATACAACGTGAACATCAAAATAATCCCGCACAACAAAGGGGCAGGTTCCATACGCTAAATAGGGAAGAAAATCAAGCGCACACAAAATAGGAACAGGTGTAAGAAATTAGACAAAACTAACCGAAAAGAAAAAGGGATCGGTGGCGGCTAGTAGACCGGTGACGACGACCGCCGAGCACCACCCGAACAGGTTGGGGAGACAACTTCGGCGGGAGTCGTGACACTACCGCTCGGGGACTGTTGTGGTGTCTGTCACCAGTCTGTTTGCAGTTGTCAGTTATCGTCATTTATATATGGATGATCAGGGCTTTTTTCAGGAACGTTTCTTGGACTACTTTGATGTGTCAAGTGGAAGAGATGCGCAGTCTGCATTTGACTTTATGAATTTTGAGATGTCTGAGTTTAACTACATAGAGAAACCCGTAGTCCAACCTACGATGGCGTAGGGGCTATTTGTATTTACAGCTAAGTCCCCTCCTGGTCCTTGATTAAGAGGTGATCACCACTGTGAGAGAAAATGTACAAGATAATGTTATAATACTGTTTATGCATCGAATAGCTATGATGAGTACTCTCTCATCTGTGTCTGTGGTGCTGAGTCAGGCCTCTGGAACTTGAGCTGACAATTGAGTTACAGCCTGACATTCCATAGACAAGATGTGGTGGGTCTAACCGAGATAGAGCGAGCCTGGAGGAGTTGAACAAAACCCCTTCTTGTTCCTAATCATCCTGGAATTTGGATTTAAACAACACCAGGTGCATATAACCACCAAATCAACCCAAAGTGGCTTGTGATGCCCACCAATCTGCATGGGAGGGGTGGAACCAGCCATGATTATTTGGTAAGGCAACACACATAAGCTCTCGGCAACACACAAGAGTGTGGGGTCGAAAGTTTCATTAATGCAATAATTAATCGATTTAAAATAAAGATAATTCTTTGAATAATTGTCCAAGTCTCTCAGTATACATGCATTTCCACTACACCACTTCACTACCATTATCAACTCTCTCCTGACATAAACTGAAGCCTGTTCACCGGTCATGCTACCTTGTGTTGTCCTGCTGTATCAACCCTCTCGCTCACTCTCTCTCTGAGATGTGGACATGAAGCTAGAGGTATGGTAAGGGCCTCAACCCTAGATATAACCCTAATCAATTGATCAATTCATTAATTTGAGAGAGGGGGAGACAGAAGGAGGGGGAGAGAGGAGAGAGAGATGGATGGTGAGACAGATGGAGGGGGTGAAAGAAGTGGAAGGGAGAGAGAAGAGAATGAGGGGGATAAAGAGGAGGTAGAGAGTGAAAGAGAGACTGCCATGAGATAAACAAGAAAAATGTCAACCCTGTAACACATCTTTTCCCATTGATTGCAGTGTATGGAGAAAAACATCAGCCCAGAGACACATCTTTTCCTATTGACTAAAATGTATTGAGAAAATTGGCAACCCTGTGACACTCATCTTTTCCCATTGACTGCAATGTATTGAGAAAAACTTTTTGCTAAAACGTGCCAGAATTACATTTTCTAATATTCAATTAACCATTTTTCATTTTCTGAATCATGCACACTGATATGAAAATAAAAATGCATTTATCATTTTCACATTCCTATTTATTTCTCAAACTGGCATTGATATTATAAATTGACAATATTTTGTCATTTAGAGACTTTATGCATTCATCTTCATACTGGTCCCCGTGGGAATCAAACCCACAAACCTGGCATTACAAGCGCCATGCTCTACTAACTGAGGCACACAGAATCACCATGCATAATGGATACATTTAAATGAAATCTAATATTGACACACAACACACAGTTTTATCAGTTCAATATACAATTCCTGAAACAAACCTAAAAAATTTAATAAAATAATAATATCAAAAGTTGGAATGTGGTTGTCACACCTAGCTCTCTTAAAGGAGAAGTTTAACCAAAATCTAGAAACTTCCAAGTGATGCCATACATTGAATCTATACAGAACAAAAATATAAACACAACATGTAAAGTGTTGGTCCCATGTTTCATGAGCTGAAATAAAATATCTAATAAACGTAACATACACACAAAAAGCTTATTTCTCTCAAATTCTGTGCACAAATTTGTTTACATCCCTGTAAGTGAGCATGTCTCCTTTGCCAAGATAATCCATCCATCCGCCTGGCAGGTGTAGAATATCTAGAAGTTGATCAAACAGCATGATCATTACACAGGTGCACCTTGTGCTGGGGGACAAAAAAAAGGTCACTGTAAAATGTGCAGTTTTGGCACAAAACACAATGCCACAGATGTCTCAAGTTTTGAGGACACGTGCAATTGGCATGCTGACTGCAGGAATGTCCACCAGAGTTATTGCCAGAGAATGTAATGTTCATTTCTCTACCATAAGCTGCCTCCAATGTCATTTTAGAGAACTTGTCAGTATATCCAAACGGCCTCACAACTGCAGACCACGTGCAACCACCCCAGGACAGGACCTCCACATCCGTCTTTTTCACGTGGCATTGTCTGAGACCAGCCACCTGGACAGCTAGTAAAACTGTATTTCTGTCTCTAATAAAACCCTTTTGTGGAAAAAAACTAATTCTGGTTGTCTGGGCCTGGCTTCCCAGTGGGTGGGCCTGACTCCCAAGTGGGTGGGCCTATTGTTCTCCCTGCCTACGCCAATAGATTAGGGCCTAATTTATTCATTTTAATTGAATGATTTCCTTGTATGAACTCTAACTCAGTAAAATTGTGAAATTGTTGCATGTTGCGTTTCTATTTTTGTTCTGTATAGTTCAGTGGTGTTTGCCCTCTACCTCTCTCTCTCCCTGTAGTGCTGTTCTGACGCAGCTACAAAAATGGGTCACATGACGTTGCTGGATGCCGGCCTCGCTCTGCTCCCTTGCCAGTGAATTCGTAATTCAGACATTTGCAAAGTGAGGACAAATTCATTGATTTATTGAAAACGTACGGTCCTCACTTTTTGTCAAAAGTAGTATCCATTTTAATTTAGGAAATGGGAACTTTTCCACATAAAACATTTGTGATTATTTTATATCCTTATTTTATTTAGCCAACTGCCACAGCAGCAGACAACTGTGCATGCAAAAAACATTGCAGAGAAGTGAAGACATTACACATTAGTGTAACAACAACATACAATCATCAAATGTATTTATAAATCCCTTTTTACTTCAGCCAATGCCACAAAGTGCTATACAGAAACCCAGCCTGAAACCCCCAAACAATGCTGTTGTTTTTATTTAACTACGCAAGTCAGTTAAGAACAAATTCTTATTTTCAATGACGGCCTAGGAACAGTAGGTTAACTGCCTTGTTCAGGGGAAGAATGACAGATTTCTTACATTATCAGCTTGGGGATTTGATCTTGCAACCTTTTGGCTACTATACCAACGCTCTAACCACAAGGCTACCTGCCACCCTGATGAAGAAGCACAAATATGGTAACAGTCAAAAGTTTGGACACACCTACTCATTCAAGAGTTTTTCTTTATTTTTACTATTTTCTACATTGTAAAGACAACAAAACTATGAAAGAACACATATGGAATCACTTAGTAACCAAAAAAGTGTTAAACAAATCTAAATATATTTGAGATTTGAGATTCTTCAAAGTAGCCAACCATTACCTTCATGACAGCTTTGCACACGCTTGGCATTCTCTCAACCAGCTTCATGAGGTAGTCACCTGGAATGCATTTCAATTAAAGTTAATTTGTGGAGTTTATTTTCTTCATTGCGTTTGAGCCAATCAGTTGTGTTGTGACAAGGTCGGGGTGATATACAGAAGATAGCCCTATTTGGTAAAATACCATATTATTGCAAATAAGCAAAGAGAAATGACAGACCATCATTACATTAAGACATGAAGGTCAGTCAATCTGGAAATTGAAAGATCTTTGAAAGTTTCTTCAAGTGCAGTTGCAAAAACCATCAAGCGCTATGATGAAATTGGCTCTCATGAGGACCGCCACAGGAAAGGAAGACCCAGAATTACCTCTGCTGCAGAGGATAAGATCATTAGAGTTACCAGCCCCAGAAATTACAGCAAAAAAAAAAGCTTTACAAAGTTCAAGTAACAGACACATCTCAACATCAACTGTTCAGAGGATACTGCGTGAATCAGGCCTTCATGGTCGAATTGCTGCAAAGAAACCACTACTAAAGGACACCAATAACAAGAAGAGACTTGCTTGGGCCAAGAAACACAAGCATTGGACGTTAGACCGGTGGAAATCTGTCCTTTGGTCTGATCAGTCCAAATTTGAGATTTTTGGTTCCAACCGACGTGTTATTGTGAGATGCAGAGTAGGTGAACTGATGATCTCTGCATGTGTGGTTCCAACCATGAAGCATGGAGGAGGAGGTGTGATGGTGTGGAGGTGTTTTTTTGGTGACACTGTCAGTGATTTATTTAGAATTCAAGACCCACTTAACCTGCATGGCTGCCACAGCATTCTCCAGATACTCCATCCCAGCTGGATTGTGCTTTATGAAACTATCATTTGTTTTTCAACAGGACAATGACCCAACACACCTCCAGGCTGTGTAAGGGCTATTTGACCAAGAAGGAGAATATTCCTAGAGATGACCAAACTGAGTAATCAGGGGAGAAGGGCCTTGGTCAGGGAGGTGACCAAGAACCCGATGGTCACTCTGACAGTGCTCCAGAGTTCCTCTGTGGAGATGGGAGAACCTTCCAGAAGGAAAACCATCTCTGCAGACCCTCCACCAATCGGGCTTTTATTGTAGAGTGGCCAGACGTAAGCCACTCCTCAGTAAAAGGCACATGACAGCCCACTTGGAGTTTGCCAAAAGGCACCTAAAGGACTCTCAGACCATGAGAAACAAGATTCTCTGCTATGATGAAACCAAGATCTGTGTGTGAACACAATCTTGTCTCGGAGCTCTACAGACAATTCCTTCGACCTCATGGCTTGATTTTTGCTTTGACATCCACTGTCAACTGGGGGACCTTAAACAGACAGGTGTGTGCCTTTCTTAATCTTATCCAATAAATTGAATTTACCACAGGTGGACTCCAATTAAGTTTTAGAAACATCTCAAGGGTGATGGAAACAGGATGCACCTGTTTTTTTTTCTCCTAAAAACCTGTTTTGGTTTTGCATTAAGGGGTATTTTTTGTAGATTGATGAGGAAGAAAAGGAATTTAATACACGTTTTAATAAGGCTGTAAAGTAACAAAATGTGGAAAAACTCTAATATAAATACAATATGCACCATTTTTTATGCATGTTGACATTTGAAGCCTCCTCCCTAAGTTTGTTTTATTCACTGCTTTAGCACACTCTGCCAACCCGGATGTCCTAGCCGTGTCTGAATCCTGGCTTAGGAAGACCACCAAAACCCCTGAAATTTCCATCCCTAACTACAACATCTTCCAACAAGATAGAAGTGCCAAAGGGGTCGGTGTTGCAATCTACTGAAGAGATAGACTGTCTTACTATCCAAGTCTGTACCCAAACAATTCGAGCTTCTATTTGAAAAAATTCACCTTTCCAGAAACAAGTCTCTCATCGTTGCCGCTTGCTATAGACCACCCTCTGCCCCCAGCTGTGCCCTGGACACCATATGTGAATTGATTGCCCCCCATCTATCTTCAGAGCTCGTGCTGCTAGGTGACCTAAACTGGGACATGCTTAACACCCTGGCCATCCTACAATTTAAGCTTGATGAACCTCAATCTCACACAAATGATCAATGAACCCACCAGGTACAACACCAAATCTGTAAACACGGGCACCCTCATAGATATCATCCTAACCAACTTGCCCTACAAATACACCTCTTCCGTTTTCAACCAAGATCTCAGCGATCACTGCCTCATTGCCGTAATGGGTCTGCGGTCAAACGTCCACCCCTCATCACTGTCAAACGCTCCCTAAAACACTTCAGCGAGCTGGCCTTTCTAATCGACCTGGCCCGGGTATCCTGGAAGGATATTGACCTCATCCCGTCAGTAGAGGATGCCTGGTTGTTCTTTAAAATTGCCTTCCTCACCATCTTAAATAAGCATGCTCCATTCAAAAAAAATGGAACCAGGAACAGATATAGCCCTTGGTTCTCTCCAGACCTGACTGCCCTTGACCAGCACAAAAACATCCTGTGGCTTTCTGCATTAGCATCGAATAGTCCCCCTGATATGCAACTTTTCAGGGAAGTTAGGAACTAATATACACAGGCAGTTATGAAAGCTAAGGAATTAGGCCCAGGTCTATGAATTTTACATGACTGGGTATACAGATAAGCATCTGTGATGACCACCATTTGCCTCATGCAGAGCGACACATTTCCTTCGCATAGAGTTGATCAGGCTGTTGATTGTGGCCTGTGGAATGTTGTCCCACTCCTTTTCAATGGCTGTGCGAAGTTGCTGGATATTGATGGGAACTGGAACACACTGCTGTACATGTCGATCCAGAGCATCCCAAACAAGCTCAATGGGTGACATGTCTGGTGAGTATGCAGGCCATGGAAGAACTGAGACAATTTCAGTTTCCAGGTATTGTGTACAGATCGTTGTGACATAGGACTGTGCATTATCACGCTGAAACATGAGGTGATGGCGGCTCATGAATGGCACGACAATGGGCCTCAGGAACTCATCACGATATCTCTGTGCATTCAAATTGCCATCGATAAAATGCAATTGTGTTCATTGTCCGTAGCTTATGCCTGCCCATACCATAACCCCACCGCCACTATGGGGTACTCTGTTTACAGCGTTATCAGCACACCACTCGCCCTCACGACGCCATACACTCTGTCTGCCATCTGCCTTGTACAGTTGAAACCCGGGATTCATCTGAGAAGAGCACACTTCTCCAGCATGCCAGTGGCCATCGTAGGTGAGCATTTGATCACTGAACTGCAGTCAGGTCAGACAATTTCTGACAACTTGTGCATACATTCTTCAATTGTGCAAGCCCGTAGGTTCTTCAGCGGTCCGGGTGGCTGGTGTCAGACAATCCTGCCGGTGAAGAAGCCGGGTGTGCAGGTCCTGGGCCGGCGTGGTTACACGTGGTCTGGGGTTGTGAGTCCGGTTGGACGTACTGTCAAATTCTCTAAAACGACGTTTGAGGCGGCTTATGGTAGAGAAATGAACATTAAATTCTCTGGCAACAGCTCTGGTATACATTCCTGCTGTCAGCATGCCAATTGCACGCTCTCTCAAAACTTAAAACATCTGTGGCATTGTGTTGAGTGACAAAACTGCACATTTTTGAGTGGCATTTTATTGTCCCCAGCACAAGGTACACCTGTGTAATGATCATGCTCATTAATAAGCTTCTTGATATGCCACACCTGTTAGGTGGATGGATTATCTTGGCAATGGAGAAATACCCACTAACAGGGATGTAACAAATTCATGCACAAAATTTGAGAGAAGTACGTTTTCTGTGCGTATGGACATTTTCATGGATCTTTTATTTCAGCTCATGAAACATGGGACCAAGATTTTACATGTTGCGTTTATATTTTTGTTTAGTTTATGTATATTTATACTCCTGACTTCGTTAATGCTTGTCCTAATATTTCTATATTTCTTAATTCCATTCTTTTACTTTTAGATTTGTGTGTATTGTTGTGTATTGTTAAATATTACTGCACTGTTGGAGCTAGTAACACTAGCATTTAGCTACACCTGCAATAACATCTGCTAAATATGTGTATGCGACTAATAAAATTTGATTCGATTTTGGTTGGCACACGGGCTCTCATACAGTGTTGTCTCCCGTGCCTTCGATGTGCTGAAGACCTCTGTTCTCTGTGCCGTGCACAAGGTCACAGAGAAGTTGCATGACATCTGTCATCGCTGCATTTCGTTGCCCAAACGAGGAGTTGGATGCTGTTGGCCAGGGCTTTGCTAGGCTACCACGAAGCCAGGCATTCCTCAAGTGTGTTGGAGCAATTGATGCATGTCATGTGCGTATTAAGGCACCCACAGGCCAAGATACACAGGATTGTGTCAACAGGATGCTGTTTTCCTCCATTCAACTTCAAGCTATCTGTGACAGCAAGGGGAGTTAGATTGACATGTATTTGGGCTATCCTTGATCAGTTCAGGATACACATGTTATTAACAACAGCGCTGTGTATGCTGAGATAAGGTACCCACCTGCAGGATACTTCATCTTAGGCGGTGGAGGCTGTCCCTGCAACAGCCCATCTATAATGACCCCATTCCGGGAGCCGGTGCAAAGTGCGTTCCAGAAACGCTACAACAAGCAGCATTCAAAGGCATCATCGACAGGACCTTTGGGATGTTGAAGACACGTTGGTGGAGCATCTTCTTCAAGGCCTTGGAAGTTCAACACACGTTTGTGCCGAGGGTCATCTGTGCTTGTGCAGTTTTGCACAACATCTGCATGGGGGTTGGGGACCTTGAGGAACCAGACCCAGAGATGCAGAGAGACGTTGTGGACGCCAGACCAGCACCAAGGCAGGGCCCAAATGAAGCAAGCTGGGATGCCCAAAGGAACAACTTGGCAGGACGCAATTCAGTACCTGTCCAAGTTCCTCCCCTTTTGGCTGACCATGACTACAGTCAAGCTGTCTAAATCACCCCATTGCTCTCATTCACTTTGAAATGTGTTCTTTCCAGTCATTGTTTACATTTAAAGTAGTGGTATCCAGTCTTATCCACAAAGGGTCAGTGTGGTTCCAAGCATTCCTTTCAACCATTCCATCACACACCTGATTCACCTTGTCAAAGTCTCCAGTCAAGACTAAGTTGTTGAATCATAGATGTGACTTACTGGTTGGAGGGAAGCTTGTACCCACACTGGCCCTTTGCAGATTAACTGAAAACCGCTGCTTTAAAGTCACTTGTTTGCATAAGTAACCTGTTTTCATCAAGCTGTAGTTTTTGCATTGTCATGGGCATCATTCTGAAAGGTCTATAACAAGTTTAATTTCAGATACTTTTGGGCACTTCTGCAAAACATGAATTCACAGGAAGTATAAAGTAACTAACTATCCTAGTTGTTTAAAACATGTTAAAAATTACACACCGACAAGCAGATATTATATAAAACACTTTAAAGTGTTATTAACAAATTAATGTGACTGGTCAATTGTGTGAGTCAGGGGCTGGGCCTAAACCCATAGGTGGCCCAAGAGGCAAAACAAATAAAAACAACCACAGGACCCCGCTCTCAATGTTCAAAATACACCAGAGAGCATAATTTAGCCACAGAGGATCAACAGCTAATAAAAAATATCTGTGGATTACGTTTTATCACAAGCGCATACAGGTATCTGACAAAATTAAGGAGACACTAACCTAACGTGTCTTAAAGGGGGCTGGGGCACCAAGAACTGCCAGAATAGCTTCAATGCGCATTGGCATAGATTTTTTACAAGAGGTGCTAAACCATGCAAAGAAAATGTACCCCACACCATAACATATACTTTGTGTCCCTCATTTACTCAAGCGTTTCCTTTATTTTGTCTCATACCGGTTTGCCTACAGTCAGGAAGGCTGCAGGTTAGGCAGCATGCACATCCAATGTACAGCTTGTTGCATTGGGACCATAGACATATAATCGATGGAAGGGTTTTGTAACCTCTTACCCTGGTAATTTGACTCTTAAACTCATAGGCACACTAGCAATGGATATCAGTCCTGACTCGAATGGGAACAGCCATTTATGGATTATATTTATATGGTTGGTTGCAGCTATTGGTTTGCCTTTTTCAGATTTCAAAATACAATCGTGGGAAAAAGGTAGTTTGGAGAAAAAATGACTATTGCTGAAAAGGCAAGATTAGTCTGTCTGTAGAACCAATTTTTGCTAACAGCAGCACTGTTTTTCAAAGTAGCTCATCCTGAGACGAGCGTATCGGCCATCACCATGAGTAGCCTATGGCTTCATCTTCATCATTAGGAGAGTCAGTGTGCCACTGGACATTTTATTTAGTAGCCTACTGTAGCCTATGACATATGTACGGTATATATATTTCCTAATATTGTACAATACGTGTGTCACTTCATTGGCTTGGGCTATTGTTTGTTTGAATTCAAGACCAGATTGATCTCAGTTTGTCAGTCATGTGAGTGAGTAGCCGGACATTTGTGTGGTATTAAAAAATATTCATATTCATGTCTTCTGTAATGCATTTTTTTAGAACCCTGCTAAAAAAAATCCCCATGTGTGGAAATCCTAAAATCACATTTTTTATTTTATTTTATTTGATTTATTTCACCTTTATTTATCCAGGTAGGCCAGTTGAGAACAAGTTCTCATTTACAACTGCGAACTGGCCAAGATAAAGCAAAGCAGTGCGACACAAACAACACAGAGTTACACATGAGATAAACAAACGTACAGTCAATAACACAATAGAAAGATCTATATACAGTGAGTGCAAATGTAGTAAGATTAGGGAGGTAAGGCAATAAATGGTCCATAGGGGCGAAATAATTACAATTTAGCAAATAAACACTGGAGCCTCTCTACTCAACTGTAGCCTTTGCCACATGGCAAACTTTACTATGGTTTTATTATAAAGGGCTTTTTCTTATACAGTAAATTTATCCCGGATCTAGCTTTTGAAAAGTTAAGGGAGACTTGTCAGAACCAAACTATAGGATGCATGGAGGAAAGTGTGAGGGTAGAGCGAGACCAACTTTTCAAAGAGCTTACTTTTCTATACTCAAGGGGAGAGATTGCACTATTCAATACTCAATACTACTGTTTTCAATTTCGTAAAGCAGTTTGTGTTTCTTAACCAGGCAAAACTAAATAGTAGGCTGGTATTTACGGGGAGGCAAGATGCACAATGTGTAGCCTATGACCGGAGGAAGAGCAGGAGTGCAGCCTGCCTGTCTGCCCAAACTCATTGCTTGCTTCCTGCAGCTCACCAGCTGATGCAGACTGTGTGTGCAGGTGTGGCGGGTCCTTCCCACTGTTAGAGAACAGAAATCTCACAGCTCTGCGCACCCAGTGCTGCTAATATTCGCCTTATCATAGTAGCCTATCCAGTTCTGCTAATATTCGCCTTATCATAGTAGCCTATCCAGTGCTGCTAATATTCGCCTTATCATAGTAGCCTATCCAGTGCTGCTAATATTCGCCTTATCATATTAGCCTATCCAGTTCTGCTAATATTCGCCTTATCATAGTAGCCTATCCAGTGCTGCTAATATTCGCCTTATCATATTAGCCTATCCAGTGCTGCTAATATTCGCCTTATCATAGTAGCCTATCCAGTGCTGCTAATATTCGCCTTATCATAGTAGCCTATCCAGTGCTGCTAATATTCGCCTTATCATAGTAGCCTATCCAGTGCAAATACAAGTCCAAGTTATCAATGGACTCGACTACTACAACACTAATTAGTACTATCTTAGAGGAAGGGCACAGCTGCCTCTACTAACTCCCATTTTCTTACCAACTATTTTATTGAGATACTTATTTTTCTTTGTTTTTGTGTATTGTCTGTGTTGTGTTCTGTTTGTTTTGCTCTCCCCAATCAGAAGAAAATATGAAAAAGAAAAACATTGAAAATTGAGAACAAGTTGCAACTTGTTAATAACCTTCAAGGCATTTACAGTTGTATTTTTTTAAAAACATTGTAAATTGTAAGGAAGCAACAGATTAATTTAACATTCTTTACCTTTATAAAAATGTAAGACATGTTACCTTGACAACAACATAAAAATGTGCATGAAAATAGAATGCGTAAAATGCTGAACTGTTTGAATTCTTAGCTGACATGTCGACTAATTGGCTTGAATTTGTATGGATGTATGCATGTATGATTCTATCTTTACATTTCTATGGAATTCTTCAATATCTGTGCCGTTGAGTAAATGACGCTGATTTGTAGATAGGAGTAGATGTTTACTTGAGGAGGAGAAGAGAGGGAGGAGAAAGAGAGAGGTCAGGAAGGAGGGACAACAAGCAACATCTACTGTATGTGTTTTCCTAAGGAATGTGAACATTTCTTTTCCTAGAATGTTCTAAACATTTTCAAAATACCACAATAGAGCTCTAATTCAATGTATCTCTGTGTGAGTAAACCACTGGAAAACATTTACATTCATAACAATATGAACTTGATCTAACATAACCCCAATTTTCCTTCCCTTCTTCAGCTTTCTACTTCTGTTTAAGAGTCACTGTTAAAAACTTGTTTTTCCAACAATGCTTTGCAACACAATGCATCCATGATGCCTACAGTGCAGTCTTATGACTCCCATAGGGAGTGGATGGACAGAAATGCAGATTGTGTCTGGCATGATGTGCCATATTTAATTGTTGATTGTCACTACTGTACATGTCACATATACAGACGTCGCCCCCTGAGTGATGGTTACCTGTCGTATGTAACCGACAGATGACATAGCAATGTGTTTCTGAGTGAAGGAAGGCGTCAACACTACATGTTCTACTCTTCTCCCACATCACTTTAGAGATGCATTTATCTGCCCGCTTACTTTGTTCTGATTAGTGTCTTGTTTAGTTTTCAAGGCTGTTATCTTCTCCCTTTGTCATAACAGAGAATAACCTAATCTGCCTTTCAAATTTATGTTGTATGATGTTTTCTCCACCCAACATTGTTAACTAAGAGGCCTCCCTTCTTATTATAATGTAGAAGATGCCTGTTTGGCAAACTACCCTACAGTAGGACTATCGAAATAAACAGTAATATTCTCACTATTTGATAAGTGACTCACTCCTTCCCGCCTCAGAATCTCGGCCTCCGTTGACTCTGTAGATGGTGGAAACATATGGCGCCATGTGCTGCTTTTTAACCTTGATCCTCAAAAAATAAAACTCCCTCTGTTTTGTTTTTCTCTCTTCACGCTAAAGTTGCCAGGCGTCCATTCCTATTTGCATGCGGTGTCACCAGGGCGACGGATAACATTCTGTTGTTGTTGAGGTGGACTGCCGCTTCCTCTCTCCCTCCCTCCTTCCCTCCTTCCCTCCATCCCCCCTTCACCTGCAGCAGCTGTTTTCCCTCTGGTGTAACTGACTTGGCATCACGCTTTCAAGGTTGACAGGCCACAACGCCTCCTCCTTCCCTCCTGCTTTTCCAAACTCTCTAGTGATTTCTTCCCTTCCCCCTTGTTCAATTACCGTTCAGACTAATCAAACAGCCCAGACATGTTTGCTATTGACTTAGGTGAAGGGAATTGAGGAGTCCTACTTCTGAGGGCAGTTCTCTAACAGTGGAGAATGGAAGTAGTCATTGAAATGATTGATAATGACCTTTATCCCTATGTGTGATTGGCAACATACTGGCCCCATCATTTCATCCACCAGCAGCAAACACACAGACACGATACAGGTTTAATTCCATATTTCAATCAATTCAGGGGAGAAAGGTCGTTAATCATGATAAGGGTATAGCGATGGAGGGGGGGGGGGGGTGGAGAGTAGATCGCCAGACCAGGGGTGTGGTGTGATTTATTGTTCCCGGGGTACAAAGCCTTGTTCCACATGGCCCACCATGAATCTTCAGCACCCACCACCATCCACATACATTAGACCCCCCTATTCCCCTGCCCAAACGTTCTAAGCCTATTGCTCCTATTCTACCATAGCAAGTGTATGTTCATCAAAAGGTGTTCACTTATCCGTGACCAACCAGCAGGAGACCGTAAACGGATACACATGTATCATTGGATTTTTCTTTATTGTAAGCAAATGAACAAGGTTTTGTCTATGAATGTTATTGTTAGGCCACACAACTGTGGGGATAGAGTATGCACAGTAAAACTATTAAGATATAGTTAAAATGATTTGAACAAAACCCTGTAAAAAGTACCTTTTGACAATCGGCCAGGGCTGGCTGAATGAGTTGTTGAGTGGAAAGTAACAAATTGGCAATAAAGCGAAACTGAGTGAAATATACTCTGTGGAGGCCATGCTTGGTACTGGTTTTATGACTCCATTTTGGATCCCAGATTGATTTTATGGGTCTGTATAAACACAGGCCGGTCCTCAGATGGAGCCACAACCTTGTTGGTTGTATATGAAATGGGTCGGAAGAAAGAGTAACTGAATCTCTTTAAGACTGTGTTCTGCTGTCTCAGTCGATATCGGTCTCATATATTTTTTGCAAAGTGTTTTCAAAAACATGGCAGTTGCAATCAGATTTTTTTTTTTTTAAACAATAGTGTGTTTTAACCCTCATACTACCAATATATTTTACATACATGGATTACCAACTGGGGTCATTTTGACTCCAAGATGAAACTATTGGAAAAAGCAACAATCATGCAAAATCAACTTAATTCCTATCAAACTAATAAAACATGTAAATAATGTTATCTGAAATAAAATTAAAACACCAAAACAGAATGTTATTATTCTTTTTATTTTTTGGAATCATATTTTTCACAATTATTCCAACACAACTATAGAATTGAACAGTCATTCAACCTACAGGAATTGTTATTTTCTTGACCACCCACTTTTAACCCCCCCCCCCCTCACCTAATTTCCCATCTACTCTCTCCCCCACAACCCTTTCTACCCTCCCTCCCATCCATCTCTTCCGTATGGATGGGAAAATAGCAGACAAATCATAACAGCAAGTGATAAACATAAATAATAATAACACAAGAAACCAAGCAAAAACGAACAACAAACAAAACAAATAATTATAATAATTATAAGAAAAGCAAATGAAGAAGAGTACAATCATTCAAACTTTGGTATTTGTAATAGTGTCCTGTGTGTAGCTGGTGTATAGAGTCAGGCACAGGACAGCAGAGATGAGTAATCAACGTACATTACTCAAAATACAAAAATTACAAGGCAAATATTACGAGCCCACAATAACGGACCGATTGAAAAGTTGAAAGACTAAAGTTACATACATGGGATGCTTTAGTGAATTTCAGAATGTCTGGAATAGAAAAGGCAGAAATAAAACAATTCAATAAACATTCGCAGCCAGTCATCCAAAACATGGCCCTATGCAATCACTCACAAACAAACATGGGGAACAGAGGGTTAAATAATAAACAGGTAATTGGGTGAGTGAAACCAGGTGTGTAAGACAAAACAAAAAATGGAAAATGAAAAGTGGATCGGTGGTGGCTAGAAGGCCGGTGACGTCGACCGCCGAACGCCGCCCGAACAAGGAGAGGGACCGACTTCAGCGTAAGTCGTGACAGTATTAAATAGGTTAAAGTACATTTATTGGTCTACATTAAGTGGTACATATCAATGAATGTATTCACTATCTTTTCCTAAGTAGTTCCATCTGACACACATCATCATCCTATTTCCTCACCTGCAGAGTTATTTCATAATCTGCGATAGTGCCTCTCAAACCAACCTCCATGTCCCCGGCCACTCCTCCTAACGGTCCAACACGACACCAGCATAACAGACCACTGTACAGATTCCTACATTAACTTCACTAGGGTAGGGGGCAGCATTTGGAATTTTGGATGAAAAGCATGCCCAAATGAAACTGTCTGCTACTCAGTCCCAGAATATAGGATATGCATATAATTAGTAGATTGGATAGAAAACACTCTAAAGTTTCCAAAACTGTTAAAATAATGTCTTTGAGTCTAACAGAACTGATATGGCTGGCGAAAACCAGAGGAAAATCCAACCAGGAAGTACTATTATTTTGAAAGGCTGTTTTTCCATTGAAAGCCTATCCACCATACAAAGACTTAGGACCCAGGTCACGAGCTCTGTGCCTTCCTCTACAGGTGACCAGTCTTTAGGCATTGTTTCAGGCTTTTACTCTGAAAAATGAGGGAGATACAGCACTTTCAATCAGTGGCCAGTGGAAATTTCCATTCATCAGCCATGCGCCCTGATCGAGAACGCGCCTTTCTTGTTTCTCCTTTCCTATTGACAAAGCTTTTGTCCGGTTGAAATGTTATTGATTATTTATGACAAAAACAACCGGAGGATTGATTTTAAACATCGTTTGGCATGTTTCTACTAACTTTTATTGTACTTTTTAAAAACGTTTCGTCCTGGAATTAGTGCACGCGCCTTCCGCATTCGGATTACTGGACAAAACGCGCAAACAAAAAGGAGGTTTTTGCTCATAAAGAGGGACTTTATCGAACAAAACAAACATTTATTGTCTAACATGGAGACCTGGGAGTACCACCAGATGAAGATCATCTGGTGATTCATTTTAATGCTATTTCTGACTTTTTGTGGCTAGCTAACATAATCGCAAAGTGTGCTTTCAAAGGAAAGTGTTTTTGAAATCTGACACAGCGGTTGCATTAACCTCTTAAAGCTAGGGGGCAGAATTTTCACTTTTGGATAAATAGCATGCCCAATTTCAACTTCCTGCTACTCATGCCAAGAATATAAGATATGCATATTATTCATAGATTTGGATAGAAAACTCTGAAGTTTCTAAAACTGTTTGAATCATGTCTGTGAGTATAACAGAACTTATGTAGCAGGCAAAACCCCGAGGACTAACTGTTCAGATCCCCCCTCTCTGTTCACTATATATGTATTGAATACAGGAACGTCTAAAATTTGATTGATTATTAACGTTTAAAAATACCTAACGTTGTATTACAAAAGTAGTTTGAAATATTTTGGCAAAGTTTATAGGCAACTTTTGAAATATTTTGTAGTGACGTTGCGTTTTTGTAAGCTGTCTTTTTCTGGATCAAACGCGCTTTATAAATGGACATTTTCTATATATATGGAGGGAATTAATCGAACAAAAGGCCCAATTGTGATGTTTATGGGACATATTGGAGTGCCAACAAAAGAAGCTCGTCAAAGGTAATGCATATTTTATATTTTATTTCAGCGTTTTGTGTAGCGCCTGCTATGCTAGCTCCTTTGTTTACTGCTGGTGCAGATGAATGCAGGCTATCAGATAATAGCTTCTTATGCTTTCGCCGAAAAGCATTTAAGAAAATCTGACATGTTGGCTGGATTCACAACTAATGTAGCTTTAATTGAGTATCTTACATGTGCGATTTAATGAAAGTTTGAATTTCATAGCATTTTATTTGAATCTCGCGCTCTGCATTTCCCCTAAATGAGGGAGTTGAAACCAGGTGTGTGGAAAAACAAGACAAAACAAATGGAAAATTAAAAGTGGATCGACGATGGCTAGAAGACTGGCAATGCCGAGTGCCGCCTGAACAAGGAGAGGACCCGACTTCAGGGGAAGTCGTGACGTACTGTTTGGACTTGGATCTGGTTACTGAACCCTTGCCTGGCCTGACCTCGAGACTGAACTTCGTCTGGGAATGTTTTGGACTCTGACACGGTTTATGAACTCTCGCCTGTCCTCCACCTACCTTTTGCCTACCCCTTGGATTAATATCGGAGCTCAACCATCTGCTTCCTGTGTCTGCATTTGGGTCTCGCCGTGTGTCCTTATAGTTTGCAACAAGACACTAAAATAATACTGCAAAATATATGGCACAGCAATTAACATTTTATCCTGAATACAAAGTGTTATGTTTGGGGCAAATGAATACAACAAAATACTGAGAACCACTATCCATATTTTCAAGCATAGTTTTTCAGGATAAAAAAGAGACAGAGTGGCGCTAAGCACAGGAGAAATCCTAGAGGAACGCCTGGTTCAGTCTGCTTTCCACCAGACACTGGGACATGAATCCACCTTTCAGCAGAACAATAACCAAAAACAAAAGGCCAAATCTACACTGGAGTTGCTTACCAAGAAGTCAGTGAATGTTCCTGAGTGGCCGAGTTACAGTTTTGACCTAAATCTACTTGAAAATCCAGTGCAAGACCTGATAATGGTTGTCTAGCAATAATCAACAACCAATTTGAAGAAAAAAAAATCTGCAAATGTTGCACTATCCAGGTGTGGAAAGCTCTTAGTCTTACCCAAAAGACTCACCGCTGTAATCGCTGCCAAAAGTGCTCAGGGGTGTGACTACAACTGTAAATTAGATATTTCTGTATTTCATTTTTGATGAATGTACAATGTACAATGTTTCTAAAAACATGTTTTCACTTTGTCATTATGGGGTACTGTGTGTAGATGGGTGAGATTTTTGTTGTTGTTGATATGACCAATATTATGGAATGCCAATACTTGGCTCTGGACAGGCCCAGAACATATGTAAAATAGTCCCCTTTTGTTTCTTACATCTCCAGCGCAGGTAGGACATTTCTGCATGCGTTTTATGCAATCATTCAGAGGTATAATATACTGTACTCTATGTAGAATCTTAAATTGCAACATTTCATGCCTCAGATTGTGCATGAAAAGCACAAATGAGTAGTATCCCATATATTTTCCCATTCCTCATTTGTAATACCTTCACCTAAGTCTGCTTCCCATTTAACACAAAGATTATTACTGTTATCAGGGAAGGGATCCAGGAGCATAAATACAATTTGACAGTGTCAGAGCAAAAACCAAGCCATGAGGTTGAAGGAATCGTAGAGACTGTCTCGAGGCACATATCTGGGGAAGAGTACCAAAAAAATTCTGCAGCATTGAAGGTCCCCAAGAACACAGTGGCCTCCATCATTCTTAAATGGAAGAAGTTTGGAACCACCAAGACTCTTCCTAGATCTAGCCACCTGGCCAAACGGAGCATTTGGGGGAGAAGGGCCTTGGTCGGAGAGGTGACCAAAAACCTGACGGTCACTCTGACAGAGCTCCAGAGTTCCTCTGTGGAAATTGAAGAACCTTCCATATGGACAACATTCTATGCAGCACTCCACCAATCAGGCCTTTATGGTTGAGTGGCCAGGCGGAAGACACTCCTCAGTAAAAGGCACATGACAGGCTGCTTGGAGTTTGCCAAAAGGTACCTAAAGACTCTCAGACCATGAGAGACAAGATTTTCTGATCTGATGAAACCAAGATTAAACACTTTGGCCTGAATGCCAAGCATCACGTCTGGAGGAAACCTGGCACCATCCTTACAGTGAGGTATGGTGGTGGCAGCATCATGTTGTTGGGATGTTTTTTAGGAACTGGGAGACTAGTCAGGTTCGAGGCAAAGATGAACGAAGCAAGGTCCTTGATGAAAACCTGCTCAGGACCTCTGACTAGGGTCAAAGTTCACTTTCCAACAGGACAATGACCCTAAGCACACAGCCAAGACAAAACAGGAGTGGCTTCAGGACAAGTCTCTGAATGTCCTTGAGTGGCCCAGCCAGAGCCCGGACTTGAACCCGATCAAACATCTCTGGAGAGACCTGAAAATAGCTGTGCACTGATGCTCCCCATCCAACCTGACAGAGCTTAAGAGGATCTGCAGAGAAGAATGGGAGAAACTCCCCAAATACAGGTGTGCCAAGCTTGTAGCGTCATACCCAAGAAGACTCGAGGCTGTAATCACTGCCAATGGTGCTTCAACAAAGTATTGAGTAAAGGGTCTGAAAACTTATGTAAATGTGATGTTTCAGTTTTTTGCAAACATTTCTAAAAACCTGTTTTTGCATTGTAGTTATGGGGTATTGTGTGTAGATTTGTGAGGGGAAAAAACAATTGAATCCATTTTAGAATAAGGCTGTAACTTAACAAAATGTGGAAAAGGTTGAGGGGTCTAAATACTTTCCAAATGCGCTGTATATACAATTGCCCTTAAAATAACTGTTTTTCAAAGAATACATACCAATACATCACTATGTCATACCCTAATCTGTTTCACCTGTCTTTGTGATTGTCTCCACCCCCCTCCAGGTGTCGCCCATCTTCCCCATTATCCCCTTTGTATTTATACCTGTTTTCTCTGTTTGTCTGTTGCCAGTTCGTCTTGTTTGTCAAGCCAAACAGCATTTTTGTGTCAGCTCCTGCTTTTCCCCAGTCTCTCTTTTCTTGTGCTCCTGGTTTTTGACCCTTGCCTGTCCTGATCCTGTACACACCCGCCTGACCACTCTGCCTGACCCTGAGCCTGCCTGCCGTCCTGTACCTTTGCCCCACCCTCTGGATTACCAACCTGTGCGTGACCTGACCCTGAGCCTGCCTGCCATCCTGTACCTTTGCCCCTGTTGCTGTAATAAACATTGCTACTTCGACACGGTCTGCATCTGGGTCTTACCTTGATTCCGGATACAATGGGTATATTTAGAGGTTTCTATATTACAGTTCTACCAAGTATTCATACCACTGAGACATTTTCACTACAAATAAGTATATATGTAAGGTCATTATGATTTTGTACACAGTCATACCAAGTTAAAATCAGTTACAACCACAGGCTTAATTTCTGCAGGTGAACTGTCTATCTCGTCAAAATCACTGGTACAGGTCCCCCTCAACCCTCTGAGGATATGTATAACTTCATATTATATCTCCAGAGAAACCTGGATTCAAAAACCTTTTTAGATTTGCCCTACTTTTTGGAGAATACACACCAATACAGCTCTCTGTGTAGATTCATTGTATCTGAGTTCTATACTGCAGTTCTATCAAGTATTTATACCATTGGAATACTTTTTATACAATTTTTATATGCACAGAAAAATAAGGTAATTTTGGTTTTGTAGACAGTCATACAATATGTGTTATAAGCAAGTACAATCTTAGGAGAGTACATGGGGAGCTAAATCCCTCAAAATCACTGATACAGGTCCCCGCCCACCTTCTGGTGGTATGGACAACTTGTTATTAAGTCTCTAGAAAAATCTAGATTCAAATAAAGGTCCTTTCAATCAAATTACTATTGGCAAAATTAGGTGTTTTTTACCTTGAAGGAATTTTTTAAAGGTCTTTCGTAAATTTATATAGAAACACTAAACAATGATTTAGTTATTAAGAACAAGTTAATTTACAAAGTTTTAAAACATTTGAAGAATTGAATAAGCCACCTTTTGCCTCTGGGGTCAAACTGACCCCAGTTGGTAGAATGAGGGTTGCATTCCAGAGCATTTTTATACTTTTTAGCCAGTAGTTCTGAAAGTAGCACTATCGAGCCAAAACTGGTCCCTGAAAATGATCCAGAATTGTGTACAACGTCATCCATTTAGTATGATATGTTACGTCCTGCAATTTAAAAAAAGAATATATCTATTGTATGTCCCAATTTGTAAGTGCATTTGTACAATATGTTACGACTGTATAAGTGCTTAAGATACCGTTCTATCTCTTTAAACTGGAGTAATCACTTGGAAGCAGTAAGGAGGAGGGCTGCTTACGTTTATGCCGTCTCAAACGATGCCTTCACAAACCTGGTCCAATCAGACTTTATCCAATGAATAGGTCCCTACAACTTTTCTCTCTCATCACACCTTATCACCATTCATCCCCAAGCCATCAATCTTCTATAATTGACTCCTGCTGTGGATAACTGGGGGTGTGTATTGTTTATGTGTATTCCGCTGGAGACCGCATGATTCTGGCATTAGGATGCTCCAACAGGAGCCATAGACATGGTTGATTTGATGTACGGGGGACTGTTATACCTGAACTGTACATTTCTGATGCTGAGTACCACTGATAAGCTTGACTCGTGAACGTAAGCTTGAAGTTGATGTTTTGCTAATGCAATGGCATGCGCATACACACGCAGGCACAACATGCACGCACACATGCACACACATACAGTACACACACTGAATCTCTCACATGTTCACATACACACACACACACACACACACACACACACACACACACACACACACACACACACACACACACACAATGACTGAATGGCTCCACTTTATTCAGCATCCGCTATGAATCCACAGAGCGCCAGGCGTTAATGGAAACTCAGGAGGCGTTGGTGGAGGACACCAAGTGTAATCATGGATATGTAAATTATAGCCCCAGTAGTAGATTATACCTATTCATCTCTGTCTTTGTATTTTGTCTATCCTCTCTCTACAGTACCTCATAAACATGCATGGGTCCCTCTAAAACACATTACACATGTTGGCTTTATAGTACACAGTATAAGAGGCCTTTGATTCTCTTTACTCCACGCACAACGTAACACATTATAAATCCCAGTACAGGAGTATAAAATATATATTATGAGCATGTGTCTTGGCCCAAAAATGCAGTACTTTGTTGCTGAGCAATAATCTGCAAGACAAACCCAGGTAATTAACAAAAATAACGTGAACAGCTCCCCGGACCACAAAGAGGATGAAGTCTCACTTGGAATAGCAAGGTGAGGTTGTCTTTCTGCTAGAGTGATTCAGCATAATTACTCTCCACTTTGGCTTCCTTTTAGCTTTATTCAGCCAATCACATATGTTTAGTCTTAGGTTCGTCTTATTACTTTACACTACCGTTCAAAAGTTTGGCGTCACTTAGAAATGTCCTTGTTTTTGAAAGAAAAGCAAATTTTTCCCCCATTAAAATAACATCAAGTTGATCAGAAATACAGTGAACTCATTGATAATGTTGTAAATGACTTTTGTAGCTGGAAGCTGCAGATTTTGTTATGGAATACCTACATAGGCGTACAGAGGCCCATTATGAGCAACCATCACTCCTGCATTCCAATGACACATTGTGTTAGCTATCATTTTAAAAGGCTAATTGATCGTTAGAAAACCCTATAGCAATTATGTTAGCACAGCTGAAAACTGTTGTCCAATAAAACTGTCCTTCTTTAGAGTAGTTGAATATCTGGAGTATCAGCATTTGTGGGTTCGATTACAGGTTCAAAATGGCCAGAAAAAAAGCCCTTTCTTCTGAAACTGTCACACCCTGATCTGTTTCACCTGTCACACCTCTTCCCAACTATCCCTGTGTGTTTATACCTGTGTTCTCTGTCTGTTTGTTGCCAGTTCGTCTTGTTCGTTCAAGCTAACCAGTATTTTTCCTGTCAGCTCCTATCGTTTCCCAGCCTTTCTTTCCTTGTCCTCCTGGTTTTGACCTTTGCCTGTCCTGACCCTGTACCCACCGCCTGACCTCTCTGCCTGACCCTGAGTCTGTCTGCCATCCTGTACCTTTGCCTTACCCTGGATTTTCAACCCTTGCCTGCCTTGACATGTCTTTGCCTGCCCGGTTGCTACAATAAACATTGCTACTTTGACACTCTGCATCTGGCTCTTACCTTGATCCCTGATAGAAACTTGTCAGTCTATTCTTGTTGCGAGAAATTGCCAAGAAACGGAAGATCTGGTACAACGCTGTGTACTACTCCTTTCCGTTTCTTGGCAATTTCTCGCATAGAATAGCCTTAATTTCTCAGAACAAGAATAGACTGACGAGTTTAAGAAGAAAGGGCTTTGTTTCTGCCCATTTTGAGCCTGTAAACGAACTCACAAATGTTGATGCTCCAGATACTCAACTAGTCTAAAGAAGGCCAGGTTTATTGATTGTTTAATCAGGACAACAGTTTTCAGCTGTGATAACAGGGTTTTTCTAATGATCAATTAGCCTTTCAAGATAATAAACTTGGATTAGCTAACACAACGTGACATTTGAACACAGGAGTGATGGTTGCTGATAATGGGCCTCTGTAGATGTAGATATTCCATTAAAAATCTGCTGTTTCCAGCTACAATAGTCATTTACAACATTATCATTGTCTACACTGTATTTCAGATGAATTTGATGCTATTTTCATGGACAAAATTAATGGTAGTGCAAGTGAAATATTGTAGGTCACAAAGGGCACCAGCAGAGCCGTTTTCTGAGAAAAAAGTGAGTGTAAATCTACAGTACAAAGTAAGAAAGAGAAAAGCAGTGTCCTATGTATCACCCCGATCTACAGTGCCTTGCAAAAGTATTCATCCCCCCTTGGCGATTTTCCTATTTTGTTGCATTACAACCTGTCATTTAAATGGATTTTTGTTTGGATTTCATGTAATGGACGTACACAAAATAGTCCAAATTGGTGAAGTGAAATTAAAAAACTTACTTCAAAAAATTCAAAAAAATTCAAAACGGAAAAGTGGTGCGTGCATACGTATTCACCCCCTTTGCTAAGAAGCCCTTAAATGAGATCTGGTGCAACCAATTACCTTCAGAAGGTACATAATTAGTTAAATAAAGTCCACCTGTGTGCAATCTAAGTGTCACATGATCTCAGTATATATACATATGTTCTGAATGGACCCAGAATCTGCAGCACCACTAAGCAAGGTGCAACACCAAGCAAGCGGCACTGTGAAGACGAAGGAGCTCTCCAAACAGGTCAGGGACAAAGTTGTGGAGAAGTACAGATAAGGGTTGGTTTATAAAAAAAATATCAGAATTTTTGAACATTCCAAGGAGCACCATTTAAATCCATTATTTTAAAAAATGGAAAGAATATGGCATCACAACAAACCTGCCAAAAGAGGGCTGCCCACCAAAACTCACGAATCAGGCAAGGAGGGCATTAATCAAAGAGTCAACAAAGAGACCAAAGATAACCCTGAAGGAGCTGCAAAGCTCCACAGTGAAGATTAGAGTATCTGTCCATAAAACCACTTTAAGCTGTACACTCCATAGAGCTGGGCTTTATGGAAGAGTGGCCAGAAAAAAATAAGCAAACATGTTTGGTGTTCGCGGAAAGGCAAGGAAAATGCTGTCTGGCGCAAACCCAACACCTCTCATCACCCCGAGAACACCATCGGGAACACCATCACCACAGTGAAGAATGGAGGTGGCAGCATCATGTTGTGGGGATGTTTTGGCATCACATCAAACCTGCCAAAACTCACGAATCAGGCAAGGAGGGCATTAATCAGAGAGGCAACAAAGAGACCAAAGATAACTGAAGGGGCTGCAAAGCTCCACAGCGGAGATTGGAGTATCTGTCCATTGGACAACTTTAAGCTGCACACTCCAGAGCTGGGCTTTATGGAAGAGTGTCCAGAAAAAAATAGCTTAAAGAAAAGAATAAGCAAACACGTTTGGTGTTGGCCAAAAGGCATGTGGGAGACTCTCCAAACATATGGAAGAAGGTTCTCTGGTCAGATGAGACTAAAATTGAACTTTTTAGCCATCAAGGAAAACGCTATGTCTGGCGATAACCAAACACCTCCCATCACCTCGAGAACACCATCCCCACAGTGAAGAATGGTGGTGGCAGCATCATGCTGTGTGGATGTTTTTCATCGGCAGGGACTGGGAAACTGGTCAGAATTGAAGGAATGATGGATGGCGCTAAATACAGGAAAATTATTGAGGGAAACCTGTTTCACTCTTCCATAGATTTGAGACTGGGACGGAGGTTCACCTTCCTGCAGGACAATGACCCTAAGCATACTGCCTAAGCAACACTTGAGTGGTTTAAGGGGAAACATTTAAATGTCTTGGAATGGCCTAATTAAAGCCTAGACCTTGATCCAATTGAGAATCTATGGAATGACTTAAAATAAATCTTCTTAAGTTAGTTTTTAAAGATTGCTGTACACCAGCAGAAACCATCCAACTTGAAGTAGCTAGAGCAGTTTTCCCTTGAAGAATGGGAAAGAATCCTTGTGGCTAGATGTGCCAAGCTTATAGAGACATACCCCAAGAGACTTGCAGCTGTAATTGCTGCAAAAGGTGGCTCTACAAAGTATTGACTTTGGGGGGGATGAATAGTTATGCACGCTCAAGTTTTCTGTTTTTTTTGTTTGTTTCACAATAAATTATATTTTGCATCTTCAAAGTGGTAGGCATGTTGTGTAAGTCAAATGATACAACCCCCCCAAAAATCCATTTTAATTCCAGGTTGTAAGGCAAGCAAAATTGGAAAAATGCGAAGGGGGGTGAATACTTTCGCAAGCCACTGTATATGCAACCATCTTCATGGCTCTGCCTCTATCCGCTAACATTTTAATCGAATTATGAGGAAGCATTTGCTCCCTGCAGTAAAGTTCTGTGGCTATGAGCTTACACCAGCCAGAGGTTTGGAGAACCGCCCAATGTGAGCCAATTTAACAGCCCTTATTACTAATTGGAGGAGAATTTATGGAAGAAGGAAGATCTGAACCCTTTGAAATGTGTGTGAATGTGTGGGCATTCATACCAGGGAAATAGCAGCATGGTCTTCTTTTTCCTCATCCAAACAGTATCTGTTTGAAGGACTTTTTAAACTTTATACTAGTGCTTTGCTGGGCATTTTGTTTTTTGGCCCTGTGTTTCTTAGTCCCCTGCTATTAGCACCACGCTACTTTTGTTATGCTAATGCTAATATCCCATTGTTTCTCTCCCATCGCTAGATAGCATGAGCCCATACCCCTAAAGTCTCAGACAAAAACAATAACAGCAACAAAAACACCAGTAAGATGCCTCGTTCTATGTTAACAGGTGCCCAAGAAAATCTTGACACTCTCAACACTGCTCAAAAAAACATGCTGAAACCTTTTGATGTGCTACCGAGTTTGATTACCTCACAACTTGGCACTATTTCTTTATTTCTTCCTCTCCTTCCCCTCCAGGTTACCAAGGGAGAGTTTTATGGTGCATTGTGCTTCAAAAGTCAGGGGGAAAACATAAGCCGTGGGGTCCGTTTTTTAATTAGCCCCTGAGATAAACCATCAGACTCTCCTCCGTCTGCCATTTTTCTCCCCAGTAATGCGCTGAGCTGTGCAGGAGATGCTAACGTCTTAATTACGCTGCTCCCAGATAACGATAAAGCTTGCCTTGTCCTGCTTAACGGTGCCTGGGAAGAAAGCACTGTCTGAGACACAGTTAGCGGCACCGGGGCAATGTTGTGGCAAGTCGAAATCACATATCCGTGTGTAAATATCTCAAAGCCTTTCATGTATTTCTTTCCTATTCCCTTCTCCTGCCATTCTGTATAATTGGACAGTGTCAACTATACTCAGTCACAACACATAGAATGTCTCACCCTCCATTCCATATTCCCTTTACAAGCCAATAATTGTCCACCAGCCTTGGGTTCCCATTGCAGTGCCCTGTAGCTGACACCAGGCACCAGGCAGCTTGTGAGTTCTGCATGCCTCCCCATAGTGTGCTACCCAGTGTCAGGCCAATCTCCTCCCTGCAGTGTCCCCAGTGTGGAGCCTCCTGGTGGGGGTAATGGAGGCCTTTAAACAGCCCCCATGACAACTGCCAGCTATAGCTGTCCCCATACGGGGAATTTGCTACATGCTACGACTCAGCTATAGTCTTTAATGATGGCACTATCAAAGCCATGCCGGACTACTGAGATCACGCCCCTATTAGTGGGTCTGCTCACACAGACGGTGATGGTGGCTAGCTGGGGGAGGAGGGGTTGAGGAAGCATGCAGGGAGAAGGGATAGCAGAAGCAGTACATGGAGGAGAGAAAATAAAATGGGAAGGGGGAGTGTTACTCCCCTTACTGCTACTGGCTACTGTCGAGAGAACTTAAATGTTCTTAAGTCCTATGAGACCTGATGAAGGGTAAAATAAGGTGTGTGTGTGTGTTTGCATGCGTGCATGAGTGTGTGTCTCAGGTTCCCTCAACCCATGAAGACAGCCATGGTATCATCTTTCACTCATGCATATAAAACAAAGGAAAAATGGTCTGACTATTGATGTGGTATCAATGAGCAGAGCCACACACATACTGTATACATTACCAAGGGTCTAGTTGTAGGACTGTCAGTTTCCCAGGAACCCACAAAGGGTGAAAACTTCTATTGGCATCGTACAGTAAATGTCAAACGCCTTGTTAAAGCATTGAGTATAATTCAATTTAAACTTAATGAGGTTTTTTTTCTCAGACCTTCATACATTATGTGTCAGTCATCCAGGCATCCAGGCAGGGCCATTACAATAGCGGGGCTACTGTGGGAGAAGAAAGACATGTCGTTGATGTGATGTAATTACAAAAGTGGCACTTTTCAGGAACGTTTCCCACTCACTCTCCCCCTGGCTTTTGGGAAAAGGAAAGTCATTTGAAAGTGAATGGCATTTTGAAGCCGCCGTTTTCCCCCTGTGATGGATACCGCCGGCATTGGCAGCATAAATCTGTTCAATGCCAGTGCGTTCGTCTGCCGAGCATTCAAGGAAATAAATGTCATATTCTGAGCACCGCTGTCTAAAATGTAATATGACAGTGAATACCAAGTGTGTCTTTAATGCATTTAAATGAATGTTGGCCCCTGCATGTATAGGGGGAGTAATATCTGGGTGCAAATCAAATCAAATTTTATTTGTCACGTGCTCCAAAAACAACAGTGAAATGCTTACTTACAGGCACTTAACCAAGAACAATGCAGTTTTAGGATTAAAAAAAAAATAATAATAAAGGAGCAACAATAAAATAACAGTAGCGAGGCTATATACAGGGGGTTCCGATACAGAGCAAAGGGTTCCGGTACAGAGTCAATGTGCGGGGGCACTGGTTAGCTGAGGTAATTGAGGTAATATGTACATGTAGGTAGAAGTCAAGTGACATGGATAATAAACAGAGAGTAGCAGCAGTGTAAACATGGGGGGTGGGGTGGGGACAATGCAAATAGTCCGGGTAGCCATTTGATTAACTGTTCAAGAGTCTTATGGCTTGGGGGTAGAAGCTGTTAAGAAGAAGCCTTTTTGACCTAGACTTGGCGCTCCGGTAACTCTTGCTGTGCGGTAGCAGAGAGAACAGTCTATGATGAGGGTGGCTGGAATCCTTGGCAATTCTTTGGACCTTTCTCTGACACCACCTGGAATAGAGGTCCTGGATGACAAGAAGCTTGGCCCCAGTGATGTACTGGGCCGTTCACACTACCCTCTGTAGTGACATGCGGTCGGAGGCCGTGCAGCTGCCGTACCAGGCGGTGATGCAACCAGTCATGTTCTCAGTGGTGCAGCTGTATAACTTTTTGTGGATCTGAGGACCCATGCCAAATATTTTCAGTCTCCTGAGGGGGAATAGGCATTGTTGTGCCCTCTTCATGACTGTCTGTAGTAGAATCAGGTGTTCTTTATGCTGTGCTGGAACAAAAGCCTGCAGACGTGCACTCCAAGGCCTGGTTGCATAAAACGTCTTAAGTGGAACTCCCCCTTATCTTTTCCCTTAAAGTTTACTTAACTTTAAGTCAGTTGCACAAAATATTTTAAGGCAAATTTCCCCCATAAATTAAGTGAAAAAGTTAAGGGTGCCCATGAGGTCCCTTAACGGCTTCATTCAGTAAGGAATGGATATCAATGCAAACAGCATTTGTTGAGGTGAATGTTGCTTTCCTCTGCCCTGGCGGCAAAAGGAAAACATCAACCAGCAAATTAGCTAGATACTTAGCTGAACAATGGAAGGTACACAATCCATGGCTTCAAAGCTAGCTGGTTAGCTACTCTGTGTAAGCTAGCTTGATCTGCTAGCGTTTAGGAAAAAGTTTAGAAAAAGTAACTAAAAGAAAAGTGTTTTATTATCATTTGAAACTATTTGTTTATCCTGTCTTGAACGTAAGTTGTATTTTGCAATCTCCCAAAAATAAATACGATCTCTTTTACAAGACATTCAGTCAGTAATCTCATCCACCTGTAACGATTCTCTTCTTGTGAAGTAGAGGCGGACCAAAGCGCAGCGTGGTGGTTGTTCATTGTATTTTATTACGACACTATACATGAACAAACTAACGAAAAAACAAGAAACGTGAGAACTCAAAACAGCCCTGTCTGGTGCAAACACAAAAACAGGAACAATCACCCACAAACAAACAGTGAAACCCAGGCTACCTAAGTATGATTCTCAATCAGAGACAACTAATGACACCTGCCTCTGATTGAGAACCATACTAGGCCGAAAACATAGAACTGCCCCAAAACATAGAAAAACAAACATAGACTGCCCACCCAACTCACGCCCTGACCATACTAAATAAATGCAAAACAAAGGAAATAGAGGTCAGAACGTGACACCACCAGCCGGCTCTTTCTCTTTCGAACCGTCTGGTTTCACAGCGCCTCAGAAAGGGACTTGAATGGAGCCTATGTCAGGAGCAGGAGAAATACCTCCACCATTTTCATTGGCTGATCTCTGTCCATCACCATCGAGCATAACCCATCTAGCATAACCCACCATCTAGCACAACCCACCATCTAGCATAACCCTTCCATATTGTGGATTTCAAACAGCGAGCATTGCAAGTGATTTAGGTTTTAAAAAATATACAGGTTAGGACAACATAGTAATTCCATGCGGCAGCGTTTGAAAATAAACAAATTAATTGGACCGGCTCTGGTTACAGGATTAGCATTGAAAACGTGACCAGCGGTCTGGAAATCAAGTAATTAAGTGGATCATCAGCTGTAGATCATCTGATTTTTTAAAAAATAAATAGAATAATAGTACAACAGTTATGCTATGTCTTTGCTGACTAGTTAACTGAAATTCACAACAATTGTGTTCCTTTTTCACTTCGATGGTGAACTTTCTGTACTGTAACAGTCACTTCCAGTCATTTTCGCTTGCATTACTAGTCCCATTGTTTAGAATTCTTCTGCAAACTTATGGGATAATAGAATCCTCTTGTCCTAACCTGTATATTTTCTACTTAGGGCTAAACAAGGAAGTGAGTTTGGGAAATCGGTAGGGCTAAACAAGGAAGTGAGTTTGGGAAATCGGTAGGGAAAATGTATCTTAAAAATATAATTCACTTATAAACTTTAAACAGTATGCCCAAACTCAGAATCAAGCTGGCTTCCAAAAAAATATGGTTGCTGCGAAAGAATATTCATATTTATTGGAAATTTCAGAATTTTTCACATTTAATACAGCTGAAGCAGGCTCTCTGTCTCTCCCTTCTTGATTTTAACCCATGCCCCTTTCAAGTCCCACTTCGTTGCACAGTGTTTCCAGGCTCTATATGCAATAGCAATTGAGCCTGGAGATGAGGTTATTCAGTCAGTGAATCAGGCTGTCTCCATGGTATCCAGAGACTCTTTCTGCCTTACATGCCTTCAAACTACCATAAAACCCTTAAATGATGCCCTTACCTAAGAAAACATTTGAAGGACTCTGAACAATGCTCTTAAACAATTCCCTCAGGTAAGGGACACTTAAGATGTTTTATGCACCCGAATTCAGCACCTCCAGGACCAGAGTGGCCCACCCCCTACCTCTGCTGTACATGGATAAAATATCTGGACAGCTGTCAGGTGACAAGTCCTTTTCCTGTGCTTGCCCCATACTGAGTTCTGACTTGCTAAATAGGTTATAAATTGAGATACCTCGGGAACATTGGGAGTGCTGCAGAGGGGCGTTGTCAGAGGGGAGTGCAGCTTGAGACTGATGTTTACCTTACCCTGGGTTGCTCTATAAATGTCAGCACTGCCAAACACTTAAAGCCAACCACGTTAGAGCCCTCTTCTGTCCCATTGAAATGGCCTTTTTAACCGAGATTTTCATGCGAATGTTTGATAATCCACATGAAGACAATATGCGCATTTTCCCTCCAATGGTGTGTTTCCACCAAACTGATTTGTTTGTGGAGAAAAATCACTGCGTGTTGAAGAAGTGCACACACATTTTGTTTGCTTAAGTTTTCATGTACAGAATAAAAATCTAAAGTTCAGTGCGTTTCCATCGCATTTTCAACTCTACCAATAGTTTTGTATGTTTTGTCCCAAAAACTGTTACTTTAAATAACAAATGTGCCTACTCTGGTCTTGGCACATGCACTGTAGCTAGCATATAGAGTGTGGGTAGGCTGGGCTGGTAGGGTAGTCTATATGATGAGATTATTATGGATAAGAGCGAGAATATTTGTATTTGTCAAACTGTAGTCATGCATCGATCATCATGTCACCAGAATAAGACCCTTGGTAGTTCCTGGAAAGGAGCATCAAGCTCATAGCGTGCACTTTCACCACCCAGTGAAGATCATCATAACTTATTTAATCTTTAGCTAATAAACTGCATGGTTTCCCGAGTTGTAGTGGGAGGACCACACACCATATCATAGTCTGACTCCAAGTTCGCTTCGATATGATGGTTTTTATGTCAGAATTTGCGCCTAAATGCATTTCCACAGCCATTTCTCGCATAATACATTTCACAGACACAAAAATATCCCACCATGTGGAATGAAGAAATGATCTGTAGGCATTTATAAAATTGTTCTGAAACCTGTGAAAACTGTGGATGGGAAACGGGTGCTTAGTGTCATTAAGGCATGTGATGTCATTTACATGCCAAATGGTTGGAGTTATTTAACCACAATCGCTCCCCGTCTATATCGTCCATGCATGCACATAAACACACACCCGTGTGCACATGTAAACACCAACCCAGTATGACAGATTATTGTGAAATAGACACAAATTGCTTATTGGAAATTCACGTCAGTACACAATTTTGTAGACAGTGCATTTCAATCACAGATAAATACAGTAGGTTACTGAAGATATAAATAATAGGAAGGAGGTTGGTTCGGGGTGGATGGGTGGGCGTAAAACGCTTTTTCATGTGCCTTTCACGAATTTCAAATAATTAATTTGTGTCTATTTCACAATACACTGTGATAGTGTGTTGGTAAAACACACACACACATGCGTACAGGAAGTCATGGTATTTCTCTCTTGCAAGCTATGTAACACACACGTATGCATACACACACACTCACACATTCACTCTCTCTTTGCAAGCAAGCAAGCACACACAACACACATATTGCTGCGATTATATACTGCATTCATTACTGGTAGTTAATAAGGCCGGTTTCTCAGCAGCATAACAGTATTCATCTCAGCAGTGCTGCAGAGTGCTGCTACTTTTTACTGTGGCAGAACATTTCACTCTCTAGCCTAACGGAGTGTGTTGATCATGGATCGCAGATGTCTTGCTCTCACTTCCTGCTGATCAAAAACATTTGGTGCAATTAGGATTTGCCTGCCAAGATCATTACAATAATTACACACAGTTAAAAATCAAATACAGGGATCTGAATCCTGGTTATGTAGTTGACGGACACAGATAAGCCAGCTGTACTGCACAAACTTTTATTCTCTGTCACCAAAGTTCCACCTGGGATTAGCTTTAAAAAGTCCATGTACATTGCAAATATTGATCTAGTTGTCCATCTTTCCTCCAGGCCGTTGAACTTCATATGGCTGCAGGGGCAGTATTGAGTAGCTTGGATGAAAAGGTGCCCATTGTAAACGGCCAGCTCCTCAGTCTCAGTTGCTAATATATGCATATTATTATTAGTATTGGATAGAAAACACTCTAAAGTTTCCAAAACTGTCAAAATATTGTCTGTGAGCATAACAGAATTGATATTGCAGGCCGAAACCCTGAGGAAAATCAAAACAGGAAGTGGCTTCTATTTAGAAAACTCTGTGTCCCATAGCCTCCCTTTGCTACATTTAAAGGGATATCAACCAGATTCCTTTTCCTATCACTTCCTTAAGGTGTCAACAGTCTTCAGAAATAGTTTCAGGCTTTTATTTTGAAAAATGAGCCAGAAAGATAACAGTGCGTCAAGTGGTCACATGAGTTTTGCTTGCGCAACAGAGTTTGGACAGCTATTGCTTTTCCCTCTCCTACTGTGAAAGACATTTGCGGTTGATATATTATCGATTATATATTTTAAAAACAACCTGAGGATTGATTATAAAAAACGTTTGACATGTTTCTGTGGACATTATGGAAACTATTTGGAATTTGTCTGCGTTGTCGTGGCCACTCTTTCCTGTGGATTTCTGAACATAACGCGCCAAACAAACGGAGGTATTTTGGATATAAAAATAATCTTTATGGAACAAAAGGAACATTTGTTGTGTAACTGGGAGTCTCGTGAGTGAAAA
Organism: Oncorhynchus clarkii lewisi; assembly: GCF_045791955.1. Taxonomy (NCBI): domain Eukaryota; kingdom Metazoa; phylum Chordata; class Actinopteri; order Salmoniformes; family Salmonidae; genus Oncorhynchus; species Oncorhynchus clarkii. Next base: position 24,567,170 of record NC_092151.1, on the reverse strand, counting down.
CATCCAAAGATCATCAAAGGTAAACGATTAATTTGATTGCTTTTCTGATTTTCGTGACCAAGCTACCTGATGCTAAGTGTACTTAATGTTTTGTCATGCGATTAATAAACTTACACAAACGCTTGGATTGCTTTCGCTGTAAAGCATCATTTCAAAATCTGACACGACAGGTGAATTAACAAAAGGCTAAGCTGTGTTTTCCTATATTGCACTTGTGATTTCATGAATATAAATATTTTGAGTACTGTGAAATCAGGTTTCCATACTGTCCTCTTTGGTAGCTTTTATGTGAATCTTCACCAGTTGCTATCATTAGCTTCTCTACGATTCCCGTGTTTACATATGATGCGTGGCCGTTGTAAAAGAGACCCATCTCCCTGCATGCAATTTATTTTCCGAACAATGTTATAATCCCTCTAACCAGCCATCAAATAAATCCATTGCTCAACTTTGGGTTGCAGATGTTAGCCCATGAAATAGGTGTCTAGCTCTGTCAATCTCCTACATTTAAACCCATTAAGGGTAGCAGGCGTCCAGTGAAAAAGTGTTGAAATATGAGGCGTTAGATGTGGATCATTATATTTTCATTACAGTGGGGTCATACATGGTGTCTGTGGAGCAGATAGCTGCATGTTCATAATGACAGGGGAAAAGAGACATTGTAAATCACCCAGGAAATGGGAGGGGGTAAGGAGAGCATCTTAGAATCAGTAGAGATAATACAAGACAGGATGTATTGTGTGTATCAGTGTTTATCAAAGACCAGAGGGTCAAAAGGACAACAGCTAGTTATTTAATGTAGGAAGCAGGTTTCATGTCCTCCTGAGACCCAGCAATTAATTTTTGTCCACTCTAAAAGTCATTGGCTTTTGGTCCATATCTTTGTTGCCATACATGCCACTGTGTCAAGTCCTGTTGTCCCTCATTGAGAGGACATTCTGGGCTTTACAATGATATCATATGTGTGGGGGTGTGACCTGGATCACTATCTTCACCTGTTTTTTTTTAAATGGCTGACAAACACAATTAGCACATTCTATAGTAGAAGAAGGGCAAGTGTGTGTAAATGTGTAATTTGATATTTGAATTGCTTCTAGTAAGTATAGCTTGGTGACTTTTCAGAGCAGTGTAATAATTTGTTCACATTCAATAAGAGCTAAATAGAGCTTGTTAAAAAAATCCTCTGAAGTGGACATCAGGATACACTAACTATGTTTTTTACCTACTATACTGTGTGCTCCCTCTACGTCACCAGGCTGCTCGTTATGGCGCACACCTATCACCAGCGTTACGCGCATAATGACACTCACCTGGACTCTATCACCTCCTTGATTACCTGCCTTATATATATGTAACTCCCTTTGGTTCCTTCCCCAAGTGTCATTGTTTCAGTTTCAGTTTCCTGTCTGTGTGTTGTTCGTGTTTCCTGTTTTGTATTATGTTTAATTTATTTATCAAAACACTCACTCCCTGAACTTGCTTCCCGACTCTCAGCGCACATCGTTACAGAATGACGACTCAACAAAGGGAAGCATCAGGGAGTGTTTCTTTGTGTTGTTTTTGTGTTGGGGGTGATGTCGGGTGCGGGTGTTGGAGCCGGAGCTACCTGGGAGGCCTCAGCCAGTCTGTAGGCTCGTGCCTCAGCAGGTTCGATAGGCTTCCATGCCTAAACTGGGTGAACAGGTTCTCGTGCCTCAACTGAGGAAACCGGGGAGGTCTCAGCTGGCTCACCAGGCTGGAGCCTTACATGCCGGGGAGGGGGTACTAGTCCGCTCCTGATCCCCGGGATAATCATCTTGGTCAGCGTCCTGCGGCTGGAGCCGCCCGTCGGGGAGGGGGTACTGTCTCCCTGAACTTGCTTCCTGACACTCAGCGTACATTGTTACACGTAAGCATTTACTGTAATGTTACATTTTTCCATATTTACTATCAACCGATTCCTACAGTGCACATACCATACTAAATAAATACACATTTCTTCCCCAAAATGTTCTTTGTAAAAAAAGTTTGATGTAATAATAAATAGTAATAATTCAACAACTTTTTTTTCCTGGGTCTCAGGAGTGGGGGGTCTCACAGTGTGTTTTTAAAAAGTATTAGCTTATCAGTGTTGGTGATAACATTGACAGGAAAATGTAGGGAAATAGGCTAGTTAGGGAAGGATTCAGTAGCAATGTTATTGTCGGACAATGTGATGAATAGAACAGTTTGTCCAGGGAACCACGGGAGAACAAAGACTGTTACACCTCAGTACCGCCTGAGGCAATAATTATTGTACATTGTAATTTTAGAAAAACAGCTAAAAATAGATATACTCTGTAGGCTTTTTTAAAACAAAATACTTTCTTAGAAAAACAGAACTCAAGTGACTAATTAGGCACCACCTGAGCTTTTATTAACAAAGAATCGCATGTGAGGCTATTATAACAAACAAAAAAAACATAAAATCAAAGGACTTTTTAAATACAAAATTACTTCAATGAATGAACACTAATACATTGTAATTACATATGGAAGTGCAATTTCCTTAGTGCTTCAAGTACTGTAGTGGCAACATGTTGTGTTTTATGAAGTAGACTGCTGAAAGGAAAATGTCATATAGTCCTTGAGAACGAATGGATGTCAGAGGTAGTTGAGCAATCAACAATTACTAATTACTAATAATAAATAATGCTAATAAATGGAAAAGTGGGAAAGGCAACAACAATGCTTGTTTTGGTCTCTAGACAAACCTGTTTACCAGTAAAGAGGAAGTCCAGAGCCGAACATTTGAATGGAAGGAATAGAATGCATAGCTGTAATACTATACATCAGTCAAGCGTTACAATTTCGGCTTAAATCGAGATTCTGTAAGTATGTGCGTGTGTGTGCCTACCTACGTGTGTATATTGATTCTCTATTCCTTCATCGTGCACAGTTTTATCTGCAAGAATTTCAGCCGGCCGGTACAAGGATGAGCACTAAAGATTGAAAATGTCATTGTATTCAGACTGCAGTGGATAACGATGTGACCTGGATTCCCTTGGGGGGAATCACATTATCGGCCTACCCCCGAGTCACCTTTATTGGCCAAATACATTTGCATGTACACGAATTTGACTCTGTGAAATGGTGCCGCCGCATCAAACAGAATATACAGATGACGAAAAGGATTTACAGACAACAAAATAGACTCAGAATTAACACAAATCCACATGCGGTACGTACACTATGAACACTGTAGCTGATAAATACAGACTGTGCTATAGACATTAAGAGATGTGGAAATAAACACAATTTAACAGGATGATGTGGAATGGGGGAAATATATATATGTATATACAGTGGGGCAAAAAAGTATTTAGTCAGCCACCAATTGTGCAAGTTCTCCCACTTAAAAAAATGAGAGAGGCCTGTAATTTTCATCATAGGTACACTTCAACTATAACAGACATGAGATTAAAAATCCAGAAAATCACATTGTAGGATTTTTTTATGAATTTATTTGCAAATTATGGTGGAAAATAAGTATTTGGTCACCTACAAACAAGCAAGATTTCTGGCTCTCACAGACCTCACAGACCTGTAACGAGTGGAGGACAGGCTCCTCTCCTCTACTCGTTACCTGTATTAATGGCACCTGTTTGAACTTGTTGTCAGTATAAAAGACACCTGTCCACAACCTCAAACAGTCACACTCCAAACTCCACTATGGCCAAGACCAAAGAGCTGTCAAAGGACACCAGAAACAGACTTGTAGACCTGCATCAGGCTGGGAAGACTGAATCTGCAATAGGTAAGCTTGGTTTGAAGAAATCAACTGTGGGAGCAATTATTAGGAAATGGAAGACATACAAGACCACTGATAATCTCCCGCGATCTGGGGCTCCACACAAGATCTCACCCCGTGGGGTCAAAATGATCACAAGAACGTTGAGCAAAAATCCCAGAACCACACGGGGGGACCTAGTGAATGACCTGCGGAGAACTAGGACCAAAGTAACAAAGCCTACCATCAGTATCACACTACGCCGCCAGGGACTCATATCCTGCAGTGCCAGAAGTGTCCCCCTGCTTAAGCCAGTACATGTCCAGGCCCGTCTGAAGTTTGCTAGAGAGGATTTGGATGATCCAGAAGAAGATTGGGAGAATGTCATATGGTCAGATGAAACCAAAATATAACTTTTTGGTAAAAACTCAACTCGTCGTGTTTGGAGTACAAAGAATGCTGAGTTGCATCCAAAGAACACCATAACTACTGTGAAGCATGGGGGTGGAAACATCATGCTTTGGGGCTGTTTTTCTGCAAAGGGACCAGGACGACTGATCCGTGTAAAGGAAAGAATGAATGGGGCCATGTATCGTGAGATTTTGAGTGAAAACCTCCTTCCATCAGCAAGGGCATTGAAGATGAAACGTGTCTGGATCTTTCTGCATAACAATGATCCCAAACACACCGCCCGGGCAACGAAGGAGTGGCTTCGTAAGAAGCATTTCAAGGTCCTGGAGTGGCCTAGCCAGTCTCCAGATCTCAACCCCATAGAAAATCTTGAAAGTTGAAAGTCTGTGTTGCCCAGCAACAGCCCCAAAACATCACTGCTCTAGAGGAGATCTGCATGGAGGAATGGGCCAAAATACCAGCAACCTTGTGAAGACTTATAGAAAACGTTTGACCTCTGTCATTGCCAACAAAGGGTATATAACAAAGTGTTGAGATAAACTTTTGTTATTGACCAAATACTTATTTTCCACCATAATTTGCAAATAAATTGATAAAAAATCCTACAATGTGATTTTCTGGATTTTTTTTCCTCTGTCATAGTTGTCTGTCATAGTTGAAGTGTACCTATGATGAAAATTACAGGCCTCTCTCATCTTTTTAAGTGGGAAAACTTGCACAGTTGGTGGCTGACTAAATACTTTTTTGCCCCACTGTATGTATATATATATTTATATATATATATAGAGAGAGAGAGAGAGAGAGAGGGAGAGAGATGAGCTTCTTACACTTTTGTTCAAAGAAATGTAACCCACCTCAGAGTGACTGCATGCCGCTGACCTGCGTGATAGTACTCCGCTGTATTAATTCGACTTGAATTCACTGTTTTCCTCACTGTACCTCTCTCTCTCTCTCGCTGTCTCTCCCTCATTTTCTCTTTCAGTCGATAATTGTCACTCTCTCTCCTTCTCTTTCTGACTCACTTTCCTCTCTTTCTCTCCCTATGTTCTCTCTCTTCTCCACTTGTCGAGGTCCTGCCATCCATCTCTTGGAGAGCATGAGTCGAGATGAATACTTGACCGTTCAAAGCGACCGTCAGCCAGTCAATGGGTCTGTAATGAATGCATTCTCTTTTCTTCTGAAGACCCTTTCCTTCAGCACATTGAAAGGAAGACCTGTGCTCTCCCTCTCTACTCTCTTTTTGTACTTTGGTGTTCTGCGTAATGCTGCAACTTGATCCCTGTGTTTGACACTTGAGCTGTGAAATTGCTTGTCATGAAGCTGAAATAAAATGGGTTTAGAGATTTCTTTGTGCCCTCTTTTTGACATCGGGATTGGCTAAGGGAAGCTCAAAAGCAGCATCACTCTAAACCTTGGAGACATATGACTCATCTCACCCTTTCACTGAGTATATCAAACATTAGGAACACCTTCCTAATATTGAGTTGCACTCCCCCCTTTTGCGCTCAGAACAGCCTTAATTCTTCGGGGCATGGACTTTCCAAGGTGTCGAAAGCGTTCCACAGGGATTCTGTAGACTCCAATGCTGGATGTCCTTTGGGTGGTGGAACATTCTTGAGTGTGAAAAACCCAGCAGCGTTGCAGTTCTTGACACAAATTGGTGCGCTTGTCACCTACTACCCTACTCTGTTCAAAGGCACTTCAATCTATTGTCTTGCCCAATCACCCAGTTGTGTTCCATGGCATTTTCGATCTCTGCTTAGCTCAGGCCGCAATACCCACCTGTTTCAAGATTTCTACTAACATCCCGTGACCAAGAAAAGGAAAGTAACTGAACTGAATGACTAGAGATCAGTAGCACTACCTTCCTTCATCATGAAGTGCTTTGAGAGGCTAGTCAAAGACCATATCACCTTCTACCTTCCCAACACACTCAACTCTCTCTAATTCGCCTACCACTCTGACAGATCCACGGACGACGCAATCATTGCACTGCACGTTGCCCTTACTCACCTGGGCAAGGAAATGTATATGTGAGGATGCTGTTCATTGACTACAGGTCAGAATTCAATACCATAGTCCAATATAAGCTCATTACAAAGCTTACGGCCCTGGGTCTGAACTCCTTCCTATGCAACTGGGTCCTGGACTTCCTGACGGGCCGCCTTCAGGTGGGGAAGGTAGGCAACATTACCTCCTCGGCACTGATTCTCAGCACGGGGGTCCCACAAGGGTGCGTCCTCAGTCCTCTTTTGTATTCCCTGTATACCCACGATTGAGTGGTCTCACACAGTTCCATCTCCATCATCAAGGATGGCTATCAAGGATGGCTCCATCATCATGTCAGGTAGTCCTAGGACCATGCCTCAGGACTACCTGACATGATGACTCCTTGCTGTCCCCAGTTCACCTGGCCGTGCTGCTGCTCCAGTTTCAACTGTTCTGCCTTATTATTATTGGACCATGCTGGTCATTTATGAACATTTGAACATCTTGGCCATGTTCTGTTATAATCTCCACCCGGCACAGCCAGAAGAGGACTGGCCACCCCACATAGCCTGGTTCCTCTCTAGGTTTCTTCCTAGGTTTTGGCCTTTCTAGTGAGTTTTTCCTAGCCACCGTGCTTCTACACCTGCATTGCTTGCTGTTTGGGGTTTTAGGCTGGGTTTCTGTACAGCATTTTGAGATATCAGCTGATGTACGAAGGGCTATATAAATACATTTCATTTGATTTGATTTAACCAGGTAGGCAAGTTGAGAACAAGTTCTCATTTACAATTGCGACCTGGCCAAGATAAAGCAAAGCAGTTCGACACATACAATGACGCAGAGTTACACAAGGAGTAAAACAAACATACAGTCAATGAGCAAATGAGGTGAGATAAGGGAGGTAAAGGCAAAAAAAGGCCATGGTGACAAAGTAAATACAATATAGCAAGTAAAACACTGGAATGGTAGATTTGCAGTGGAAGAATGTGCAAAGTAGAAATAAAAATAATGGTTGAAGATATCAAACATGCCTGCCAGGTTCTTCAAAAACTCCTCGCTCATCACTTGTTTGTGAAGGCCGAAAGTGTGAGTTTCAGGTTCCTCAGATATCCTTCCTGGGGTACATTGTGTCTCAGGGCTGTGTACTGATGGACTCCCAAAAGGTAGGAGCGGTGGCCAATTGGCCGCAACTCAGCATGGTCAAGCAAGTTCAGCGTTTTTGGCCTTTTGCTAATTTCTACCAGAGATTTGTGAGAAACTTTAGTGCTGTGGTGGTGCTATTGACAAAGCTCACCAAGGGCTCTGCACGTATGCTGGACCCCTGCTGCTGAGAAGGTTTTCTTCTGCACCCATTGTCGTTAATGCAGAGCCTTCTCTCCCCTTCGCGGTAGAAGTGGATGCCTCTGACGTTGGCGTGAGGGCGGTACTGTTGCAATGCGGCGAAAGACCAAAAGCTTCATCCCTGTTCCTTCTTCTCCAGGCGTGTCACTCCAGCGGAGAGGAACTATGATGTCGGCAAACGGGAGCTTCTTAGGGTAAAACTGGCTTTGGAGGAGTGGCAGCACTGGTTGGAGGGCTCGGAAACATCCCTTTACAGTTTGGAATGACCACAAAAACCTGGCCTACATCCAGTAGGCTAAACACCTCAACCCCTGACAGGCTCGTTGGGCTCTCTTCTTCACTTGGTTCAGATTCACGTCATCCTACCGTCCGGGGTCTAAGAACGTGAAGCCGGATGCCCTTTCTCACCAGTTCCTCAGCTCCAGTGAGGATTGGCTGCTTGAATCCATCATCCCCAGGTCACTCATCCTCGCGCCGGTGTCCTGGAGTAAAGAGACTGTAGTGAGGGAGGAAAAGGTAGGGAGGCAGTTCCCTACCTTGCACCCAGAACAAGACTCCTCACCAGCAGCCTCTGGGGCTTCTTCATCCACTGCCAACACCTTCTTGACCCTGATCCCATCTCTCTATGGATTTCATCACGGGCCTTCCATACATGAATGGCACTTTTTGGCATTTGCTGTATGATTGATGAGAATCTCCGTATTGCAAATGTACGGTCCTTTACTAGACGTCCGTGAATGTTTGTAAATTTTCGTCGGCGACGGCGGGCCGTGCACCGGGGCCAGATCTTCCCGAGAAGTCATCGAACGAAGTCTCTCAGACATTCGGTTTGCGTTTTATAAAATTTTCACATATTCGCCATTTTTTCTGCTGTCCCGGTAAATTCCACCAGATGGCGAATGGAATCTTATTGCAAATGTACAAAACATCACCAATCACGACATGGCCATTTCTCCTAAACGGAAAATACTTTGAAGAAGAAAATTGGTGAGCATAGGTTTGGACTAATGGGCTATTAGCCCAGAAACAAGATGTCATTGAGGCCTCAACGCTTTTTGAGTTAAGACCATTTTTCTGGGATTAAAGGTCAAAAACTAAAATAGAGCGCTAATTTGACCGCTTCACGTCAAAGTACTTGAACCTACGGTGTCAGGAAAAAAGAACCAGCCATTTCGCTATCATAATTTAAGAGAAATCGTACAATGTACAATTGGTGATGTTCAAATAATTATTTTATTTTTTCAAAAAAGTTAGGCGGGTTTCGGAGCTCTGCGAGATTTCTGTGAATTTCTGGGATTTTCTAAAATCACACACACTCATTCAACCCTCTGTAAATCAGTCCGTTCTTAACGTAAAGACTTAAAACTCAAAATTCCCCAAGGAGGATATGTATTCACTTTCAGCTTCCTGTGTCATCCAGAAGTGTCGTAAATTGGGGTCATAGGGGCTGTTTCGAAGGGTTAAAAAGGTCAGATCTTTCCAAAACTTCATACAGTGGGGAGAACAAGTATTTGATACACTGCCGATTTTGCAGGTTTTCCTACTTACAAAGCATGTAGAGGTCTGTAATTTTTATCATAGGTACACTTCAACTGTGAGAGACGGAATCTAAAACACATTGTATGCTTTTTAAGTAATTAATTAGCATTTTATTGCATGACAGAAGTATATGATCACCTACTAACCAGTAAGAATTCTCACAGACCTGTTCGTTTTTCTTTCATTAAGAAGCCCCCCTGTTCTCCACTCATTACCTGTATTAACTGCACCTGTTTGAACTCGTTACCTGTATAAAAGACACCTGTCCACACACTCAATCAAAGAGACTCCAACCTCTCCACAATGGCCACACACACACACACACACACAGCAAGGATGGAGTGACACAGTGTGCGGCTTAAAGACACACAGAGCCTGCGATGCATTACCATAATCTCTAGGCTGTGCCGAGTTTAATGAGATGCCCGCTTGACCGTAGCTCGCTCGGTCTGAAAAAAAGCAGCCTGGCCCTAAATGAAAAAAAGTAGCCTGGCCCTAAATGAAGCCTGGCCCTAAATTGCAGGTGCTTTTGGGCGACAGCGGGAGAACGTTCCTGAGGTCCTCCCGATCTGTGCAAACCTAACCTTGACCGTGTGGCATTAACCCTTAACAGTTAAAAGAAGGTGTTTACATCAAACAGTTTGCAGTGACTTCTCTCCCCATAGGAATACATTGCCTGCTCCCCTAAATGCAACCTGAAGCCTATGTGGGTTATGAATGCCTTATGAACCTATCTTAAATGACAATTCATCAGGCAACTATGAGGTCTACCTGTGTTGATTCTAAGCTTCCTGGAGCAACCGGAAGGGGTTTTGATGTACCAAACCTGCAGTTTGTGAAAATCACTGCATTCAACCCTTCGTAAATCAGTCAACACAGCGCACAGTGTACGCTAGCCAAGGTGGCCAGGTGCACGGTGTTTCCTCCGGCGCATTGGTGCGGCTGGCTTCCGGGTTGGATGTGCGCTGTGTTAAAGAAGCAGCGGCTTGGTTGGTTGTGTTTTCGGAGGACGCATGACTTTCAACCTTCGTCTCTCCCGAGCCCGTACAGGAGTTGTAGCGATGAGACAAGATAGTAGCTACTACAACAATTGGATACTACGAAATTGGGGAGAAAAAGGGGTAAAATTCAAAAAAAAAAAAAAAAAAAAAGTTACATCTTTCCAAAACTTCAAATGTGTGATTAGGCAACCCTCATGAACTGTAAATCAGTCATTTCTCCCATCAGATTTGCAAGAAAAACTCACACACAGCAAGGATGGAGTGACACAGTGTAGGGCTTAGGGACATATCATATCTATATCTAATTGACTGATGGATGCTGACTTGCTGGCTGACTTTTGTACATTTGCAAAATGTTTAAACAGTGATGAACCATCACCAAAATGACAGACTGAAATCAACACTAAATATTGCATCATAATAGTCCCTAGGCCTTGCCGAATTCAACGAGATGCCCCACTTGACCGTAGCTCGCTCTGAGCGCCGCAACCATTCAAAAAAGTATGCCCAAAATTAAGCCTGTCCCTAAATTTCAGGTGCTTTTGGGGGACAGCAGCGGAACCATTAGGGTTAGAAGGACAATTCACGCAACTGCGTCAAAAAACATCCAGCCATCTGTACATACAACCCAATATCCTACTTTGGGCATTTTACACATGCACAAATACACACATATACACAAACATATATAGACACACACACTATTACACATACACTATACTGTATACATGAAAGACATGGCACCGTCATGTGGTTATTCCTATTCATGCATGCATGTTGTGCATAGGCTGGATCTGCAGAAAGACCCTGGACCTCTATCAACCAGTGGCGGTCGGTGCCGTTTCAGATTAGGAAGGACAATAAAAAAAATTATAATCAGCTCAATGTAACATTGATAGGGTTTCGGCTACTACATAATACAAAAATGTTCCTTGTATCCATCAAGAGGTTGCTAAAACCTAGCCTACGAATGAAAGTTCATAACGACACAGGTCGACACAGGTCGAGAGACAAATTGGAGTAATCAAAGTGACAGACAGTGACTCATTCAATATCTCCTTGCACACTCTTGCCTGCATCTATCTGATCTAGGGTGTAATCATTAGTCTAAACAGTTGCAAATTAGTTTCTATGGGACAAATTCTGGTAGGTTTATCCCCATTTCTTTCCGTTTAAGAAAAGTATTTCAACAGAATCGGCGGAATGAATACACACCTAATCATCCACACACACAGTTAACTTTCATAGCAGTACAAACAGCATCATCACTTTGTTAAGTTTTATAATTCCTTCTCGCATCTACGCACTCTTCTCCACTCACGTTTTCCCTCCACTTTTGGATGTCAGTGCCCAACACGACAGCTGTCTGTGACCAGGTGAAAAAATCTTCATAACATAACCGCTAACCAATACACACAGCTTACATCATTGTCAATGTCACCATATTAGCAAACATCATAGTCAACATAGCTACAATAACTAAAGCGTTAGTAAACCTGTTACAATTATGCAGTACAGTGTACAGAAAGCAGTTTATCAGCTACATTGGCGGGCCCCGGTGGCAATAAATTAATACAACCGAAAGCTTACCTTGACTTGGAAGAGTTCCAGTGTTGGATAGCCTTAGCCATTTAGCTAACATAAATAGCATTCCTCTGTGTTTGAGCCAGGTGGTTGTGTTGGCTAAATTAGCTAGCTGCATTAGCGACAGAGAGGGTCGCCTCGCTTCTAGTCCTTAGGAAACTATGCAGTATTTGTTTTTTATGTATTATAATCTTTTATTGTTAGCCCAGAAAATCCTAAGTGTTATTACATACAGCCGGGAAGAATTATTGGTAAATTGAGCGATGTCAACTTACCAACATTACGACCAGGAATATGACTTTCCTGAAGCGGCTCCTTTGTTCGCACCACCACCCAGGGCATTTGATCTGATTCCAGAGGCCGACCCAAAACAACATCGCCGCATAAGATGTAGACGGAATGGCCTCCTAGTCAGACTTCAGAGGTGTGCATACCATCCACCGCTTCCCAGTATATTACTCACAAAATGTCCGGTCAATAGATAACAAGGTAGAAAAAATTAGGGCAAGGGCTGCTTTCCACCCCTCAATTCGTCAGGGCATGAACTCTACAAGGTGTCGAAAGTGTTCCACAGGAATGCTGGCCCATGTTGACTTCAATGCTTCCCACAGTTGTGTCAAATTGGCTGGATATCCTTTGGGTGGTGGACCATTCTTGACACATGGGAAAGTGCGAAAAACCCTGCAGCGTTGCAGTTTTTGACACAAACCAGTGCGCCTGGCACCTACTATCATACCCCGTTCAAAGGCACTTAAATATTTTATCTTGCCCATTCACCATCAATAAGGGATAATAGCGTTCACCTGGATTTACCTGGTCAGTCTTTGTCATGGAAAGAGCAGGTGTTCATGATGTTTTGTACAGTCGTGACCAAAGGTTTTGAGAATGACACAAATATTAATTTCCACAAAGTGTGCTGCTTCAGTGTCTTTAGACATTTTTGACAGATGTTACTATGGAATACTAAAGTATAATTACAAGCATTTCATAAGTGTCAAAAGCTTTTACTGACAATTACATGAAGTTGATGCAAAGAGTCAATATTTGCAGTGTTGACCCTTCTTTTTCAAGACCTCTGCATTGATTGCAGGCCATTCTTGCATAATCAATGCTTGGAGTTTGTCAGAATGTGTGGGGTTTTGTTTGTCCACCCGCCTCTTGAGGATTGACCACAAATTCTCAAAGGGATTAAGGTCTGGGGATTTTCCTGGCCATAGGCCCAAAATATCGATGTTTTGTTCCCCGAGCCACTTAGTTATCACTTTTGCCTTATGGCAAGGTGCTCCATCATGCTGGAAAAGGCATTGTTCATCACCAAACTGTTCCTGGATGGTTGGGAGAACTTGCTCTTGGAGGATGTGTTGGTAACATTCTTTATTCATGGGTGTGTTCTTAGGCAAAATTGTGAGGCAAAACACCCTTGGCTGAGAAGCCACATGAATGGTCTCAGCAGGCTTTACTGTTGGCACGACACAGGACTGATGGTAGCGCTCACCTTGTCTTCTCCGGACAATGACTTTACCCCAGTCCTCAGCAGTCCAATCCCTGTACCTTTTGCAGAATATCAGTCTGTCCCTGATGTTTTTCCTGGAGAGAAGTGGCTTCTTTGCTGCCCTTCTTGACACCAGGCCATCCTCCAAAAGTCTTTGTCTCACTGTGCGTGCAGATGTACTCTGTACTGGTGGTTCCGTGATCCCGCAGCTGAATCAAATTTAGGAGACGGTCCTGGTGCTTGCTGGACTTTCTTGGGCACCCTGAAGCCTTCTTCACAACAATCGAACCGCTCTCCTTGAAGTTCTTGATGATCAGATAAATGGTTGATTTAGGTGCAATCTTACTGGCAGCAATATCCTTGCCTGTGAAGCCCTTTTTGTGCAAAGCAATGATGACGGCACGTAATTCCTTGTAGGTAACCATGATTGACAGAGGAAGAACAATGATTCCAAGCACCACCCTCCTTTTGAAGTTTTTCGAACTCAATCAGCATGGCAGAGTGATCTCCAGCCTTGTCCTCGTCAACAGTCACACTTGTGTTGAAGAGAGAATCACTGACATGATGTCAACTGGTCTTTTTGTGTTAGGGCTGAAATGCAGTGGAAATGTTTTTTTGGAGATTCAGTTCATTTGCATGCAAAGAGGGACTTTGCAATGAATTGCAATTCATCTGATCACTCTTCATAACATTCTGGAGTATATGCAAATTGCCATCATACAAACTGAAGCAGCAGACTTTGTGAAAATTAATATTTGCGTCATTCTCAACTTTTGGCCACGACTGTACACTGTATTTAGTATATATATATATTTTTAAATGCTAACTTTTTAAATCATTCACTTTTTAAAATTTTATGAAATTCACTGAATAGGATGGTCGTCCCCTTCTCCTCCAAGGAGCCTCCACTGCTATCTGTTTACTCTACAATACTATGGATCAGAATCTGTCATGCTGTGTCTAAACAGTCTTTGGATTCCTCCTCATAATATAATTAATTTTGCCATGAATCAGAGAGAGCTTTGTCAAATGATAATGTTGTTTACTTTACGTTCGAGCAACAAAGTAAACTAAAACAGATTCATTGCTGTTGGAACAATACACATTAGGAACTATTTAAACTCTGAGGGATCGGCTGTCATTGTGGAAGATATGATTTTTTAATATTCTCTCCGCCACAACTCACAAGTGTCTTTGGTATTTATCATGCAGCACAATGAACCAATGCAGCAATAGACATTGTGAAGTGATAAATGTGCAATAATGAGAGAAACAATTAGTTTGAGATATTTTTGCATACTCTGTGTGAGTGAGTGGATAGATAATATAAATATAAGTCTGCAAATAGCAGCAGCTGTCTCGCTCCCAGAATGGCGGGCCCCGTGGTGATGGTGGAGATGTTCACGGCAGTAAAGTTATGAAGGGAACACTCAAGTAATCCCTTTTTCAAGGTGGATCACTTCCTCACCTCTTCTCTGATAAAGATTATTGGCAGCTGTTAGCATTGCTAAATTACCCTGGTAAAATGACTAAGGAGCGCTGCGATTACTGTCATTCCCAACATAATACAGAGAAAGACAGGTGTTGGCTAACACTAAGGGATGGAAATAGGACCTCATAGGGTTTTAACTGACGGAATGACTGAACATGACATAAACATACAGCTGGTTCCGTCATGCTTAGGCCTGGTCCCTGGTCCACCGTCTCACAGTGGGAGTGTTGATCTAGGATATGTAACAAAACTGATCCTAAATCAGCACCACCATTGCACCAGGATCCAGCGAAGCTTTTACAGATGGGTCAGAGTGTTTTTCCATGCCAAATGTCATAAGTCAGACTTTACATGTTGAGATGATGACATCCTCAATGGGGACACAGTTGTTTGTCTGAATTCTGAGATTCAAACATGTAATGTAATGTAACAGTGAATGGATGAACACAGAATCATCATCAGTTATGTTAAAGTCCAAAATCACTTGGCATACTACTGTCATAGTACCTTGAAAATCAGTAATTTAGATGGGAATATAAATGGACGATACATCTTTAAGAAGTTTGTTCCTAGAAAGCCACAACAGATTTGTTAAGTTACGCTTGCGTTCTTGCTTATTGGGCTGTCTGCACTGATCAGCTTCTCTGAAAAGAAAGATTGTCCAATCAGAACATGAGACGGGGACAAAAAAGGACTTCAGAGAAACAAGATGGAATTCTAAGAAACAATGGAATTCTAAGAAACAACATTCTCATAATTGGAACCGATATCTTTGGTTTGGAGTAAACACATAAAACAGAGTAAAATGGATGTTCAATGAAAATAATGGCCATGCCCAGTGTCTGTTGGGATATTCAAGTTAATTATGAGTCTATACTATGTAGACCTCAGCTGAATCTGGTAATGAATGGTGTGGCTGTTGAACAAGCTGAGGTGACTAAATTACTTGGCGTTACCTTAGATTGTAAACTGTCAAGGTCAAAACACATAGATTCAATGGTTGTAAAGATGGGGAGAGTTCTGTCCATAATAAAGAGATGCTCTGCTTTTTTGACACCACACTCCAACAAAAAGAAAGTACTGCAGGTTCTAGTTTTGTCTTGTCTTAAATATTGTCCAGTCGTGTGGTCGAGTGCTGCAAGGAAAGACCTAGTTAAGCTGCAGCTGGCCCAGAACAGAGCGGCACATCTTCCTCTTCATTGTAATCAGAGGGCGAATAAAAATGCTATGCATGCCAGTCTCTCATGGCTAAGAGTTAAAGAGACTGACAGCATCACTTCTTCTGTTTATAATAAACATGAATGTGTTGAAAAGTTGTTTGCATAGTTGACTTGCACACAGCTCTGACACACACACACACTTACCCTACCAGACATTCCACCAAAGGTCTTTTCACAGTCCCCAAATCCAGAACAAATTCAAGAAAGTGTACAGTATTGTAAAGAGCCATTATGGCATGGAACTCCCTTTCATCTCATATTGCTCAAATTAAGCATGAACCTGGTTTCAAAAAACAGACGGGTAGAAGCGTTGGGCCAGTAACCGCAAAGTTGCTGGATCAAATCCCCGAGCTGACAAGGTACAAATCTGTCTTTCTGCCCCTGAGCATTGCAGTTAACCCACTGTTCCCTGGGCGCTGATGATGTTGATTAACGCAGCCCCCTGCACCTCTCTGTTTCAGAGGGGTTGGGTTAAATGCAGATAGCATGTTTCAGTTGGGTGCATTCAGTTTTACAACTGACTAGGTATCCCTCTTTCCTAACACAAGTTCATGTTCAAATACAGCTGTATCTACAGACAGAGGCAACAGTCATTAAAGACACTCCAGAGACAATTGTCTTTGACAATTCAAACGTTCGATATCACAACATTCATTATTAAAAGTTGTAATATGGGAGCTCGTTATCGTAGTTGTATTGAGACTGCAGCTTGGTGCAGAAATGAGGGCACTTTAGAGAGGTTTGTGTGGAGATGATGAAGGCACGAGTCAAGTGTTATGACTTTCATCATTCTCTCCCCCGAGTGAATCAGATTCAATACTAATGCACGTCGCAGTTTGACAAACACAGCTCTAGATGCCAGAGAAAATCCAGCTCTTTCACATGAAACCATCAGACCACAGCCTCAGAAAAGAGATACTTGACAGAATGAAGAAAAAATACTATTCTACACTACTGTAATACAGTGCCTTCCAAAGTATTCACCCCACTTGGCATTTTTCCTATTTTGTTGCATTACAACCTGTTATTTAAATTGATTTTTATTTGGATTTCATGTAATTGACATACACAAAATTGTCCAAATTGGTGAAGTGAAATGAAAAAAATAACTTCTTTCCAAAAATTTACAAAAATGTAAAATGGAAAAGTGGTGCGTGCATACGTATTCACCCCCTTTGTTATGAAGCCCCTAAATAAGACCTGGTGCAACTAATTACCTTCAGAAGTCACATAATTAGTTAAATAAAGTCCACCTGTGTGCAATCTAAGTGTCACATGATCTCAGTATATATACACCTGTTCTGAAAGGCCCCAGAGTCTGCAACACCACTAGGCAAGGGGAACCACCAAGCAAGCAGTAGTATGAAGACCAAGGAGCTAACCAAACAGGTCAGGGACAAAGTTGTGGAGAAGTACAGATCAGGGCTGGGTTATAAAAAATGTCAGAAACTTTGAACATCCCACGGAGCACCATTAAATCCATTATTAAAAAATGGAAAGAATATGGCATCACACAAACCTGCCAAGAGAGGGCTGCCCACCAAAACTCACAAACCAGGCAAGGAGGGCATTAATCGGGCCTCACGGGTGGCTCAGTGGTTAAGGGTGCTGTACTGCAGTGCCAGCTGTGCCACCAGAGACTCTGGGTTCGCGCCCAGGCTCTGTCGTAACCGGCTGCGACCGGGAGGTCCTTGGGGCGACGCACAATTGGCCTAGCGTCATCCGGGTTAGGGAGGGTTTGGCCAGTAGGGATATCCTTGTCTCATCGCGCACCAGCGACTCCTGTGGCGGGCCGGGCACAGTGCGCGCTAACCAAGGTTGCCAGGTGCACGGTGTTTCCTCCAACACATTGGTGTGGCTGGCTTCCTGGTTGGATGGCGCTGTGTTAAGAAGCAGTGCGGCTTGGTTGGGTTGTGTATCGGAGGACGCATGACTTTCAACCTTCGTCTCTCCCGAGCCAGTACGGGAGTTGTAGCAATGTAACAAGATAGTAGCTACTAAACAATTGGATACCACGAAATTTGGGAGAAAACGGGGGAAAATCCCCCCCCATTTTTTTTTTTAAGTAATAAAAAAAAGGGAGGGCATTAATCAGAGATGCAACAAATAGACCAAAGATACAAAGCGGAGATTGGAGTATCTGTCCATAGGACCACTTTAAGCCGTATATTCCACAGAGCTGGGCTTTATGGAAGAGTAGCCAGAACAAAAATAAGCAAACATGTTTGGTGTTCGCCAAAAGGCATGTGGGAGACTCCCCAAACATATGGAAGAAGGTTCTCTGGTCAGATGAGACTAAAATTGAGCTTTTTAGCCATCAAGGAAAACGCTACGTCTGGCGCTAACCCAACACCTCTCATCACCCTGAGAACACCATAGGGAACACCATCCCCACAGTGAAGCATGGTGGTGACAGCATCATGCTGTGGGGATGTTTTTCATTGGCAGGGACTGGGAAACTGGTCAGAATTGAAGGAATGATGGATGGCCCTAAAAACATGGAAATTCTTGAGAGAAACTGTTTCAGTCTTCCAGAGATTTGAGACTGTAAGTGTAAGTGTGTAAGGCAACAAAAAACAGGACAAATGCCAAGGGGGTGAAAACTTTCACAAGGCGCTGTACAATCCCAATCCTCGACTGCAATAACAAACAGCTTATTTTCTTTCTCCCTCTGTCTCTGCTAGCCTTTTTTTTGTCTTATGTGCAACTCTACATTACCTTTCCACAGGTTATGAGAAAGCAGGCTTGGTAACAGACAGCTAGACCCCTCAGAGTGGATAGGGGCCTGACCTTTCTCTTGCTCACCTTACTCCCCTCAGCCAAGCATATACACACACACACACACACACACACACACACACACACACACACACACACACACACACACACACACACACACACAAAAAAAAAACTGTTTTTGCTTTGTAATTATGGGGTATTGTGTGTAGATTCATGAGAGAAAATGTCATCAATTTTAGAATAAGGCTGTTATGTAACAAAATGTGGAAAAAGTCAATGGGTCTGAATACTTTCCAAATGCACTGTACACACTCTCTCTTTTTATCTTTTTCACTCACAAACACACACTCGCTCACAGCAGGCATTTCCCATTCATCCATTTTCCTTTGCCACAACACAGAATGATAAGATGAAGGTTATCCAAGTAAGGCCCACTGGCTTTGCCGTGAAGTTCAAAATGTGAGTCACCACTTGAAGACAGAGTTGTGCAGTTTGAGTGTAACCTGTAGGACATGTGGCGGTGACGAACACACAGGAAGACAATTACCTCCAGACAAAGCCTTTAGGTGTCATTAACAGAAACAGAGAGAGGGTACGGACACTGTCCTCTCTCCCTATAAGGTTCCATGTACATCAGTGTGTGTATACCCCCAGCCCCAGTCCTCTTCCACGACTCTCACTCACTGCTGTATGATGTGTGTATTCAGCAGACATCAAATTAATCCAGCCCTTCATGAATTTAAATTCTGACTACCCCTCTAAATTAACATGAGCTCGTTCAAAAAGTCGAAGTATAATAAGTAATACATTGGCTCGCTCGCTCAAAAAGACCATTGTGTCTGACCCTCTATTCAGTTCTAAATTCAAAGCCCACTCTTGAAGAGTTGAAGGGGGAAGAACGAGTGAGGAGTGGGTAGCTAACCTAATGTGGTGGGGTTCAATTGACGGTGCGGCAGTAAAGAAAAATGTAAGAGTGAAAAAATACAAGTGAACGGGTGAAATGAACAGTAATTAATGTTCAAAATGGAAGGCCAGAAAGAAAAGGCCATGGCAGACGTCGGTGCTCCCACTATGCCATACTCTAATGGGAATATGATTGCATTTTCTCTTCTTCCTCTCATGGAGGTTCTTTGTCTAATTCAATCAACATGTCAGAGGATCACTATGCACTGTGAATAGATGCTTTGAATGAGGCAAATCAAAGCAGAGTGGTTCTGACCGAAATCGCAGCCAGCTTGACCTGCAGTCTAATCAAGAGAAAAAAGCAGAGAATGTTGGAATGCTCTTTATATGTGACATGGAAAACAGATCTATATAGACACAGGATATTTACAGTAGTTACAGTGTGTGTGGGTGCTAATAGAAAGTTAGTGCTTCAGGGTTGTTTCTTTAACTTGTTTACTTGTTGCTTACCATCCACTTCAAGGAGGATAAGAGTTGTTATGCATTTCGACTAAATAAACAGTGCATCTGGTAATTGATAATAATAATTGAGTTATATTATTTCGATGTGGAGAACATTGGTATACTGTACAGTATATCAGGTATACAGTATATCAGTAATCATGATTATAATTATACTATAGGAACATCATCACTTTCCCTGTTAGGTATGAATGGTTCTGCCGGTTCTAGCAAGCTGACATTGGCTGCAATTACACAGGAAGCCCAATTCTGATATTGTTTTTCACAAATTGGTCATCAACCAATCACATCAGATCTTTTCACATCAGATCTTTTTCAGAGCTGATCTGATTGGTCAAAATACCAATTAGTGAAGAAAATATATTAGAATTGGGCTGCCTGTCTAAACGCAGCAATAGTGTATTATATCAGGAATGATGGTATCACATGTACCTAGGACTGTGTCATCATGTCATTGAGTAGTGACAAAAGCTGACATTTCCTCTAGCTTATGGAGGAGCATGATTTCTCTATCCCTCCTCTCCATCCTCTCCGTTTCCCCGGGCCCAGCCACGTCACCCGGCTGGGTCAGTGAATGTCAGCCACCCTACAGTCTCCATCAGCGACCTTTTCAACTCTCGCCTGGCTCCAATTAACGACCAGCGTTCCATAACAAACCCCACATTGATAGGGATAAATGTCAAGATAGGAAAAACAAAGACCTTTACACCCAAGATCTGACACCTGAGTCTGATAGATTGTTAATGGGGAAATCTGTACTAGATTAGTTCTTGCTGTTATGTCTCTGTGAAGTGTTGTGAAATGTTGTAACAAACACAAAGCACCTTTTTGTCACGTTTTTATATAATGGTTTAGTTCCCTAATAATGAAACCTCTGATATAAACTTTTTGATATTGTGTTGGAATTAATTTATGATGAATATAACACTAAACATATAACGTATAATACAATTAGTAAAGATAATGAATAATTCGATTTAGTCTATTTGTATGTGCTTTGTAGGGGCTGAAGTGTTTTATGTATTCCATTCTCTCAGGCATTACCGAGACATCATATGGTGGGTCATTTGTTTTTGCTTATGGATTTAACAGATCCCTGAGCAATCTGACTTTGGAGGAGGAGTGATTGGAAATTAAATGGTTTGGTAAACAGATCTGCTATTCCTCGAGCTAGAGCTCAGTCCTCAAAGGACTATTCTCTCCTTCCTTATGCTATTGATTTCTGTTTCCCCCCTTTTATGCCCTTTCTCCTGCTTTGTGTGTGTGTGTTTTACTTGCAGTTCAATGGGTGAAATGTACAGTGCAATAGTTCTGACCTTGATGATTTATGGTTGTGCTGATGGACTCAGAACACACACACACACAAACCCAGACTTCCGCCTCTACCACCGCCAAATGCACAGATTAATCTCTTTACATACAAACTACTCCTCACCAACTGAACTGAAACTGAACTTACATCCTACAACAGTCATTCCTGTCCTTTATATTCACATGTCACTTCCAGATTTCTCAGACTCATTCTATGTATGGTTCTGAGTTTAATCATAGCTCTCTCATGTTAAGTCCCACCTTCCAAACGCATGCACAAGGTTGACACAGTCCATCAATTAATTTACATGTATCAATCGTCATGGACTGTCTTTCAAGTTTTGGTCGTTAAAGTGTTACATACTCTCTAGTGACGTATGAGTCTAACCTCACTGCTCGCAGCTTGGGCAGGTCTTCCCACCCAGACTGATAGGGCCCGGTTGACCACAGAGAACTAAGCGATATAGAATACCCTTCCAAAACACTGTGGTTCCACCATGATAAGCTCAATAACAATGCACAAGTATAGAGAGAAGGAGGACAGAGAGGGAGAAAAATAGAAAGATAAAGAGATAGATAGTGGGGTGCTCAATATGTTTCTCGGGGTGTTGAATGCAGGCACGGTCCATACATTGGAATAAAAACGGCCAATGATTGGTTCTGCTTCACACTCATGCATCTCATTACCACTCCTTTTTCTATTTTTTTTTCTCTTCCTCTGCCTTCCCAGTAATTGTGTTTTTCTTCACTCTTCAACTATGTGAATTGCTCTTTCTGGTCTCCCGTGTTCAGCCCCCCAATACACACACTCCCTCAACCCTACCCTCCTGTACAACGCTGGTTCCTCTGATCCAGATGTTTTCTGATTAATCAAAGTGTAGCGATTCTTCTACCCAGGGTTCCTGTCTCAGGGGGGTTACCCACACTACAACAGGGGGATGTCAGAGAGCTAGTACAACACCTCCGTCAAAATGAAAAGGCTGTGTAGGAGGTCCGTAGGAGGTCCATTTAATGGGTTTAGTGCTCGGAGAATGGTGCCTGTAGAGTGTAATGCACAGTAATGGCCGCTGTTTTGCTTCCTACGCCCCTGCTTTCATACCTGAGCATGTCATTACAGCATATTATAATGCAAAGTAATAATGAGTCATATATTGTATACTGTGTATACTTGTATACTGCAAACACACACACACTTTTATTCCCTCTCCAAGAGCCTTTTTGTGCATATGTGTGCAGTGATGGATCTGTCAGATAAGAAGGCTGTGTAGATCAGGCCTTTAGATAATCGGCCCAATGTGCTGGCTGTCATTTCAGCGCCCAGATCCGTCCGCATGCACAAGCACGCCTTGCATTAATCCTCAGAGAGAGAGAGAGGGAGAGAGGGAGAGAGGGAGCACATTCAGCTCAGTGGGGTGTAGGGTGTAGTAGAACAGGATGCCTTATAAAAAAAATATTGATTTAAGATATAATTAGATATCCGGCCAGCCTCTCGAAGGACAACGGAAGCTCAATAGAAAAGTCATCACTTATTTATCATGAAAAATCTGCATGTTTTGAAGTCTTTGCAGCCTTTCATCAAGCTATTCAAGGGGTGATAACAACTATCATTGTCCATCAAGTGTCTTAGCACCTTTCAGATATTCACTTTGCTCCTTAATTCATGCACTGTGGTAGGACTGTGAGGCAAAGACAGTACCCTCCATAAAATGGCCCTCTAAGCAGCATGGAGCCCTGTTGACTTTAAAAACTTTAATTGAAAGACTTGGGAGAAGGGTAAATGAAAAACATGTGTGTTTTGTAGTGTGGTTCTTATGACCTTGATAGAGGCTTATGGAGATTGGCCTGAGAAGAAGAGAGAAAATAAGATGTATTTTTCTCACTCTACTGTATCTGTGTTGACTTCTGCTGACGAGGCAAACCCGGTAAGTAGATACCCCCCCCCACACACACACACACATGCACACACTACCACCAGATCAACACACTGCCTATCTCACATACACATCAGGAGGGAGGTGGAACAAGGCAAGGTTCAAGATAGAGTCCTGAAGAAACACACACACTGAACCCAGAACAGAACTGTCTGTAAATCAAAACCTCCATTGGTATTCCTGGCCACAGCCTTGGCTGTAAATAAGCGAGGAGGTGTAAGAAGTGCCAGAGAATCGCCATCTCCATTTAAAGTAAGCAAAAACTTCACACCTCTAAACCTCATTATGCTTATCCAGCCCCTTATCTCCGGCTTGGAATTACCCAGTCAGGACGCAATCAGTTCACAGGCGCAATCAGTTCACGGAGGCCCACAGATATCACCTTCCAAGGCAGAAATAATAATAAAAATGGCATAAAGTGCCCAGTGCGGCTCTGGGCTATCAGTGTGTTTGCTAAGCCGGGCCCGTTCTCATTGAAGCGTGCCTTTGGCTATTTGCCCTGATAAACTGGGCTTGCCCATCCTCCCCTCTCCTCCTCCCCTCATCAGACTGTCTGTCTGCTTGGCTGAGGAGTTGGGATGGAAGGCGAGTCGCAGTTTAGGCTGCTATCACCCACCACATACCAGAGCGTGGGCCTGGGCTGTCCTTCTGGGGCCAAATGATGTTCTCTTTCCTTCAGTTTGTTCAACTTGGTGGTCTATAAGAGCTGAAGGTCATGGTGAGGATGAAATGTTTTTCCCTTGTGGTTTCTTCCATTTGAATGGCAGGATTGATGTGAAGATGTGTACTACTGCTAGTTGGTGTTTTACACCATGATGAAATATTTACAGCACTCATTGAGGTTCCCTTGAAACCTACTTCACTACTTCTAATGAAGTAATATATCTTGACGACTAACTTAACAGCTCAGAATGTATACTGTAAGGAGATATTCTAAGAGAAGGAGATATTCTAAGAGGAATTGTTCCATAAATGAGAGTGACTAATCGCTAAGTATGGTATGACAAAGCTAATGTAGTAGGTCAAATCTGTGTGCTGGAAAACCTTGGTAGAGCATGGGTGAACTAGGCATTGTGATGTGAATTTCCTTTCTCTTTTGTGACTTAATTTCTTCTTCTCACTTAAAACATTTTTTTCTCACTAATAATGGTACATGAGTAGGGCTATGACATATAATGCAGTTAGTGTTTTATCATAACACCAATTGCATGACTCATGTGAATGAATATAATCCAAACGAAGTGCATAAATACATTTTTTGCCATGCATTTTCCTCATGTGTCTTTGAATGTAGGGAATTTGTTCTGATACTTTAGAACAGAACTGATGGTGTCAAAATATAAAGCATTGGTCTAACATACTGTGTATCAGATGGCTCGCTCTGACACCCAAACCTCATGTAAACCAGGAATAATGTTTGTCCATTAAATGCCAGAGCAATTTCCAAAAATCTCGAGGTGAGGTGAGAAAAAAAGCGAGAAAATAGCAATTGATTTTATTCATGCTGTGAAATGTGGCCAGCGAGGTAGGCACGGGGAGCTGTGTTGAATGCTAATCTTTCAAAAATGCTTTTTAGCATCTAGGGTCGCAACCTCAGAAATCTCAGCCAGGGCTTGAATCAATTTCAATTTGTAACTTAAACATTCAAAGGTCACATTTGACAGCACAAAATGGGAGCGTTTTTTTTGTTGTTGGAGTGGGCCAAGAGGATGACTCAGGTCACCCCCGACACATGCATGTGTCATCAGCTACAATGCTGCTAGTCATTCTGGGTTTTACTCACATTTCTGGAGCCACCATGACAGGACAGGAGCCTTCATGTGCTTTAGAGTACCAATTCACTTCATGTACAGCACTCTGGTGTTATTGAAACTACCCTAGATTAGTTCTTATTGTATATGGTGTACTTACTGTGCATGAGTAAGATGCTCTATTTGTAGATATTTGTGGATGAAGATATAGGAGAAATTAAAGATACAGGAACATTGCTATTGTATTCATTCTATTATATTCTACTATATCCTATTCTATTATATTCTCATTTGCATGAGTTTCATTTCTCTTACTGATGCCCCGAGCATTTAGTTTGACTTACATCACCAAACATTCAACTGGGCTTGCTGTCTTAAAGGGAGATGTCATACACATGGTTAGCAGATGCTAATGCTTGTGCTTCTAGTTTCGACAGTGCAGTAATATATAACAAGTAATCGAACAATTCCACAACTATCTAATACACACAAATCCAATATGTACATATAAATATATAGATAAGTGATGACCGAGTGGCATAGTCAAGATGCAATAGATGGTATAAAACACAGTATATACATGTGAGATGAGTAACATTATTGAAGTGGCATTGTTTAAAGTGACTAGTGATCCATTTACAGTGCCTTGCGAAAGTATTCGGCCCCCTTGAACTTTGCGACCTTTTGCCACATTTCAGGCTTCAAACATAAAGATATAAAACTGTATTGTTTTGTGAATAATCAACAACAAGTGGGACACAATCATGAAGTGGAACGACATTTATTGGATATTTCAAACTTTTTTAACAAATCAAAAACTGAAAAATTGGGCGTGCAAAATTATTCAGCCCCCTTAAGTTAATACTTTGTAGCGCCACCTTTTGCTGCGATTACAGCTGTAAGTCGCTTGGGGTATGTCTCTATCAGTTTTGCACATTGAGAGACTGAAATTTTTTCCCATTCCTCCTTGCAAAACAGCTCGAGCTCAGTGAGGTTGGATGGAGAGCATTTGTGAACAGCAGTTTTCAGTTCTTTCCACAGATTCTCGATTGGATTCAGGTCTGGACTTTGACTTGGCCATTCTAACACCTGGATATGTTTATTTTTGAACCATTCCATTGTAGATTTTGCTTTATGTTTTGGATCATTGTCTTGTTGGAAGACAAATCTCCGTCCCAGTCTCAGGTCTTTTGCAGACTCCATCAGGTTTTCTTCCAGAATGGTCCTGTATTTGGCTCCATCCATCTTCCCATCAATTTTAACCATCTTCCCTGTCCCTGCTGAAGAAAAGCAGGCCCAAACCATGATGCTGCCACCACCATGTTTGACAGTGGAGATGGTGTGTTCAGGGTGATGAGCTGTGTTGCTTTTACGCCAAACATAACGTTTTGCATTGTTGCCAAAAAGTTCAATTTTGGTTTCATCTGACCAGAGCACCTTCTTCCACATGTTTGGTGTGTCTCCCAGGTGGCCTGTGGCAAACTTTAAACGACACTTTGTATGGATATCTTTAAGAAATGGCTTTCTTCTTGCCACTCTTCCATAAAGGCCAGATTTGTGCAATATATGACTGATTGTTGTCCTATGGACAGAGTCTCCCACCTCAGCTGTAGATCTCTGCAGTTCATCCAGAGTGATCATGGGCCTCTTGGCTGCATCTCTGATCAGTCTTCTCCTTGTATGAGCTGAAAGTTTAGAGGGACGGCCAAGTCTTGGTAGATTTGCAGTGGTCTGATATTCCTTCCATTTCAATATTATCGCTTGCACAGTGCTCCTTGGGATGTTTAAAGCTTGGGAAATCTTTTTGTATCCAAATCCGGCTTTAAACTTCTTCACAGCAGTATCTCGGACCTGCCTGGTGTGTTCCTTGTTCTTCATGATGCTCTCTGCGCTTTTAACGGACCTCTGAGACTATCACAGTACAGGTGCATTTATACGGAGACTTGATTACACACAGGTGGATTGTATTTATCATCATTAGTCATTTAGATCAACATTGGATCATTCAGAGATCCTCACTGAACTTCTGGAGAGAGTTTGCTGCACTGAAAGTAAAGGGGCTGAATAATTTTGCACGCCCAATTTTTCCGTTTTTGATTTGTTAAAAAAGTTTGAAATATCCAATAAATGTCGTTCCACTTCATGATTGTGTCCCACTTGTTGTTGATTGTTCACAAAAAAATACAGTTTTCTATCTTTATGTTTGAAGCCTGAAATGTGGCAAAACGTCGCAAAGTTCAAGGGGGGCGAATACTTTCGCAAGGCACTGTACTAAAGTGGCCAATGATTCGAGTCTGTATCTAGGCAAAAGCCTCTCTGTGTTAATGATGGCTGTTTAACAGTCTGATGGCCTTGAGATTGAAGCTGTTTTTCAGTCTTTTGGTCCCAGCTTTGATGCACCTGTACTGACCTCGCCTTCCGGATGGTAGCGGGGTGAACAGGCAGTAGTTCTGGTGGTTGTTGTCCTTGATTGTCTTTTTGGCCTTCCTGTGGCAGGTAGTTTGCCCCCAGTGATGCGTTGTGCAGACCGCACCACCCTCTGGAAAGCCTTGCGGTTGAGGGCAGTGCAGTTGCAGTACCAGGCGGTGATACAGCCCGACAGGATGCCCTCTATTGTGTATCTGTAAAAGTTTGTGAGGGTTTTAGGTGACAAGCCAAATTTCTTCAGCCTCTTGAGGTTGAAGAGGCGCTGTTGCGCTTTCTTCACCACACTGTCTGTGGTGCGCCGAGGAACATAATACTTTCCACCTTCTCCACTGCTGTCCCGTCGATATGGATGGGGGGTGCTGCATCTGCTGTTTCCTGAAGTCCACAATCATCTCCTAAGTTTTGTTGACGTTGAGTTAGAGGTTGTTTTCCTGACACCACACTCCGAGTGCCCTCACCTCCTCCCTGTAGGCTGTCTCGTCATTGTTGCTAATCAAGCCCACTACTGTTGTGTCGTCTGCAAACTTGATGATTGAGTTGGAGGTGTGCATGGCCACGCAGTCATGGGTGAACAGGGAGTACAGGAGGGGCTGAGCATGCACCCTTCTTGGTCCCCAGTGTTGAGGATCAGCGAAGTGGAGATGTTGTTTCCTATCTTCACCACCTGGGGGCGGCCCGTCAGGAAGTCCAGGACCCAATTGCACAGAGCTGGGTTGAGACCCAGGGTCTCAAGCTTAATGATGAGCTTGGAGTGTACTATGGTGTTGAATGCTGATCTGTAGTCAATGAACAGCATTCTTACATAGGTATTCCTCTTGTCCAGATGGGTTAGGGCAGTGTGCAGTGTGATGGAGATTGCATGGTCTGTGGATCTGTTGGGGCGGCATGCAAACTGAAGTGGGTTTAGGATGGCAGGTAAGTTGGAGGTGATATGATCCTTGACTAGTCTCTCAAAGCACTTCATAATGACAGAAGTGAGTGCTACGGGGCGATAGTCATTTAGTTCAGTTATCTTTGCCTTCTTGGGTACAGGAACAATGGTGCCCATCTTGAACCATGTGTGGACAGCAGACTGGGATAGGGAGCGATTGAATATGTCTGTAAACACAAAAGCCAGCTGGTCTGCGTATGCACTGAGGACGCAGCTAGGGATGCCGTCTGAGCCAGCAGCCTTTTGAGGGTTAACACGTTTAAACACATAACACACTGTGTGACTATGAGGGAGATGGTGCTACAGCCCAGTGATGTATTAGTGAGTGTTAGTGTTTGGCTGTAAAGCCACCAAAACAACATTCTGTGACAGGTTCACAAGGTCAAATAATTTACAACCAGGTCACGCTTCAACCAGGAATCTGTCTGCACCAGCATTAATACAAAAACAGACACACACACACACACACACACACACACACACACACACACACACACACACACACACACACACACAAACAACTGTGTGCAGACACACACCAGCGCGCAGATTAAGGGTCCTCTGTGGTTGCCTGCGCTTTTAATGGCGTCCTAATTATCCCTTAACCCTAATTAACCTGAGTGGATAGCCAGCTAGCTTGATTAATCCTGCACATTGTTGGCTCACCACGGGGCAGAAAGCAACTTCCACCACTACACAACTCTGTAATCTGCTTCCTGCCCGGCAACACACAAACACGCACAGACACACAGACACACTGACATAGCCTATGAACACACATGTACACACACCACACACTTTTTGTTTTTCTTCAACGAACAAAATTAAGGTCCATAAAAGCTAACAGGAATAATCAAACAATATTCCACAGGGAGAATGCCTCGTTAAAGAGAACAACACATTTTTCTGATTAGTTCTCCTCTACAATAGAAATATACATCACATTCTCTCTCAATTTGTGCCAGTTGTAGTGTTACGAATTTTGCTCCGTGGTATGTTGTGCAATGTGAAACATTCATTCTCTTCTGTTAGTGTTTCAGAAACAGACTGCTTTGATGTCAGGAGGAAAACTCATACATGTTGCCTGGCCGTTTTCTACGATCTACACTTCAGCCTCACCTATTGAAGGTGCCAGGGTCTCTGTTTCAATTTGATTCTGTCAAGGAACCTATGCTTCATTTTGTGGTTCTAGGCAGCCCCTACTCCCCCTCCGGTGAGCTAGGCAGAATTGTTTTTGTATTAGTTTCTGGTTGTGGGGTATTGGGTGCATGCCATTGCCCTCAGATTGTGTGAGGGACAGAAAATAAATATTTTCCCGAAATGACAAATGAAAGTTTGTACACCACTGTTCCCGTAAGAGAGAGAACATTGGGCAGAACTGCCTGTAAGACTGCCTGCTGAAAGGAGTCAGATATTAGTCAGGATATAGAGGATCATGACACCCCGCTGGTCTGTGAAAAGAGAGACAGGTGAAGGGAAAGATAGAGACAGACAGAATGAGAGTGAGAAAGAGAGAGCGTTAGACAATGGTTTACGTATTTTGATTGAATTGTCCACAACATATTTGTTTCTCTCTTCTTTCTTTTTTTCCTGTCTTTTTTTTAGGTTAACCACAAGGGTAATGTCTTGGGATTGTATGGTACAGGCATTTGCCATCTGGGTTATGTTTAATATTCTTTAAGCAGCCAAGGGCTTTTCTGGTGAACAGGCTGGCTGCCTAGAGTATCCGTTTCTATGGTACTATATAGAGAGAGGAATACAGTCAACACCTTGTTTTATGCGCTATTAAGCTTTCAACCTATTATTTATTTACATGCCTTTCTTTACATTGTTTTTGTGAAATGAGCACTAAGTCCTTTGACTTACAAAGCGTTGAGTGCTATGAATAGATATACAATTAGAGTTCTTATTGTCTTATGAACGTAATAATGAGACTTTGAGCTTAAGGGAATAGCATTTACGCACCTTTAAAATGAATTTATCATGTATGAAGTCCATAATCAGAGAGCTTGGTTGAGTTATGTAAATTACATATGATATCCTTACCATGAGTAAAAATTATAACTTTAAATAACTTTATATTTTAGTCTGGGCAGCCATATTAGTTGGGGTGGGTCCTCTTTCTCTACCTGTGATGATGGAGGCAGGTGCTAGTGGGTGATGATGATTCACTGGTCCTGTCAGACAGAGTGGGAGACATGACACTGTCCCACTAGGGTGCATTCCCTCCCACATGTCGTATATCTTTAACTGGTTACCCCCCCCCCCATACATACACAAACATTGTGTATTAAACACACACACACACACACACACACACACACACACACACACACACACACACACACACACACACACACACACACACACACACACACACACACACAGGTTAGACAGTTGAGAGACAGTCCTCTTTCTCTCTGTGTCCTTGTCTTTTTCTATTTCTCTCTTCCTTCCCCTGTCTCTCATCTCGTTTGGCCAGGTGTTATAATATCATGCATGTGAGTATGTGAGCGGAGCAGAGCTGGAGCCCGAGCGAGGAGGAGAGCATGCCCAATTTGACTTGAGCTGATCCCAAAAGCTGGAGTTTCCCAAAGGCCTACTCGCCCGCTCCAATTTTGTTCCAGTACTGCTCCACTAGCGCTCAATTCACTTCACAAGCTGTGTAGGCTGCTATAGCCCCTTTCTTTAGCTACTGTCACAGAGTTCGCAAAATATTTTCATAAAGAAACTGATAAAACACACAGGTGCAATTCAAGGTGAAGTACAAAGACGAGAAGGACCAAGAGCAAGAGAGGGAGTGTGTGTGTCCACAACTAAAGAATCATTGTGGAATCTGAAAAGACACATATCCCAAAAGTATGATGGTGTACTATGAGCATATGCTAACAGAACGGAACGAGGTGGGTAGCTAGCTAAGTGTGTCATTGTAGCAAACCATTTATAAACAAATAATCATATAGTTTTGTTCATTTTCGTTCTTTCATCTATACAATAGGGCCATCATTGATTTAGGCCTAACATGTTACCTATTTCAAGGAGCTTTTTGTTTTAATTTAGTTATTTTACCTAAAATCCTTTAGGCTTACCTATCCCTGCCCAACCTGGCAAGAGTGGCCCGAAGGGTGTTTAGCATCCCCAGTGGCTTTGCAAGCGTGGAGAGGGTGCTAGTCTGCTCTCCAGACACCATTGCATAAGCCTGAAGCCACAGACTCTGGCCAAACTCATATTTCTAAAAGTGAATTCAAAGGCACCTGTCACGCCCTGACCTTAGAGATCCTTTTTATGTCTCTATTTTAGTTAGGTCAGGGCTTGAGTTGGGGTGGGCATTCTATGTTTTGTGTTTCTATGATTTCTATGTTTTGGCCGGGTATGGTTCTCAATCAGGGACAGCTGTCTATCGTTGTCTCTGATTGGGAACCATACTTAGGTACCCTTTTTCCCACCTGTATTTGTGGGAAGTTGAATTTGTTTGTTGGCACATAGCCTTGAGCTTCACGGTTTGTTTTGGTATTGTTTGTTGTTTTGTTGGCGACATCTACTATTAAAAGTATGTACGCTCACAACGCTGCACCTTGGTTCAGTTCTTCCTTCAACAGCAGCCTAAACTGAGCCTAATAAGCCATTTTTTCATAAAAATGGTATTCATGTCATAGAATTATGCTCAATATATAGACTATAATGATTTAAGATAACCCTTAATAATCCTGACAGCCTAGTGTGTAGCACTCGCAAATTATTCACAATGCATTTATTTTTAGGCTATAGCCTTGAAATAATTGAAATAATAGTCTAATAATATAGCCTAAAGAATTCATTTTCGTTCATTCTTAAGCTACCTGTCTGTCTCCTGACCTATTTAGAGTTTGTGCTGTTTAATATGACATGTAGACTATTTGAAAAATGAGGAGTGCCTCTTACAGCCACCTTTTCATGTTGTTTATTAAAATACTTCAAAACCAAATGGTAGGTCCAGGTAGTCACAAAAATAGATGGGTGTTGATTAAAGGGTAATTTTAATGAATGGAGCAAATATGGAGCAGCAGTTTTTTTTCCTGTGATCAAGGAGCAGTTTTTAGAGGAGCAGTTGTAAGGACATGGAGCACACCACAAGCAGTGCACTCCATGAGCCATGAGCGTGATTGCCTACCCCTCAACTCCGCTCACATACTCGCAATTCAACGGCTCAAACACAAGACGTATGTGGAAGGGTCTACAGACAATCACGGACTACAAAAAGAAAACCAGCCACGTCACTGCCACCGAAGTCTTGCTTACAGACAAACTAAATACCTTCTTTGCCCGCTTTGAGGATGATACAGTGCCACCGACGCGGTCCGCTACCAAGGACTGTGGGCTCTCCTTCTCCGTGGCCAACGTGAGTAAGACGTTTAAACGTGTTAACCCTTGCAAGGCATCCCTAACATCGTCCTCAAGGCATGCGCAGACCAGCTGGCTGGTGTGTTTACGGACATATTCAATTGCTCCCTATCCCAGTCTGCTTTCCCAACATGCTTCAAGATGGCCACCATTGTGCCTGCACCCAAGAAGGCAAAGGTAACTGAACTAAATGACTACTGCCCTGTAGCACTCACTTCTGTCATCATGAAGTGCTTTGAGAGAACTGCACTAAATGACTACCGCCCTATAGCACTCACTTCTGTCATCATGAAGTGCTTTGAGAGACTCGGATCATATCACCTCCACCTTACCTGTCACCCTAGACCCACTTCAATTTGCTTACCGCCCCAATACGTCCATAACACTGCACACTGCCCTATCCCATCTGGACACCAGGAGGGGGCTGAGCATACCTATGTAAGACTGCTGTTCATTGACTATAGCTCAGCATTCAACACCGTAGTACCCTCCAAGCTCATCATTAAGCTAGAGGCCCTGGGTCTCATCCCCACCATGTGCAATTGGGTCCTGGACTTCCTGACGGTCTGCCCCCAGGTGATGAAAGTAGGAAACAACGTCTCCATTTCGATGATCCTCAACACTGGGGCCCCAAAAGGGTGCATGCTCAGCCCCTCCTGGTGTCAGCAAAACAACTTCTCACTCAACATCAACAAAACAAAGTAGATGATCGTGGACTTCAGGAAACAGCAGAGGGAGCACCCCCTAACCAAATCATAACATTTTATTTGATTTGATGTCATAGTTGGATGGGATTGTTCCTTGTTGACAACTGTCACTATCAAATCAAATCATTTGTTTGCCACGTACACATTTTAAAGCAGGTTTAAAAGGTGCAGTGAAATGTTTGTGTGCTTGCTCCCTTAACATTACAATATTTCAATAATAAAAAGTCAATTTAAAAATATCAAGTAATAGAAGAGGTAGTAGGTAGTAATAAGGGACTGTATTTACACTGCATTTACAAATATAAAGTAGTAAAGTAATAGAGGAGGTAGAAGGCATAGTAATAATGGACTGTATTTACACTGCATTTACAATATAAAGTAGTAAAGTAATAGAGGAGGTAGTAGGCATAGTAATAATGGACTGTATTTACGCAGCATTTACAAATATGAAGTGGGTTGTGGAATCAATAGAATTAGAACAGAAGTATTGACTGTGTGTGCTTGTGTGTGTGTTTATGGGTGTTTGTATGTGTGTTTGTGTTTATGTTTGTGTGTAAGGGTTGGATTTGTGGGTAGTCAGTGCAAATAATTTCTAAGGTGAATCTAGTCTCTCTGGTGCAAATTGTCTCTAAGGTGCAGGTCTGTGCAGGGAGAAAGCTAGGTTCAGCTTTTCAGCAGTTGGATGGCATGGTGGTAGAAGCTTCCCAGCCTGTTGGTCTGAGAGGCGATACTCCGATATTGCTTGGCAGATCAAATCAGATTTTATTTGTCACAAGCGTCGTAAAGAAAAGGTGTGGACTAACAGTGAAAATCTTACTTACGGGTCCTTCCCAACAATGCAGAGAGAAAGAAAATAGGGAAATTATTTTAATAAAGTAATAATGGATACACAATGAGTAATGATAACTTGGCTATATACACAGGGTACCAGTTCAGAGTCAATGATAACGTGGCTATATACACAGGGTACCAGTTCAGAGTCAATGATAACGTGGCTATATACACAGGGTACCAGTACAGAGTCGATAATAACATGGCTATATACACAGGGTAGGAGTACAGAGTCAATGATAACTTGGCTATATACACAGGGTGCCAGTACAGAGTCAATGATAACGTGGCTATATACACAGGGTACCAGTTCAGAGTCAATGATAATATGGCTATATACACAGGGTACCAGTACAGAGTCGATAATAACATGGCTATATACACAGGGTAGGAGTACAGAGTCAATGATAACTTGGCTATATACACAGGGTGCCAGTACAGAGTCAATGTGCAGGGGTACGAGGTAATTGAGGTAGATACAGTTGAAGTCGGAAGTTTACATACACTTAGGTTGTAGTCATTAACACTCGTTTTTCAACCACTCCACAAATGTCTTGTTGACAAACTATTGTCTTGGCAAGTCGTTCAGGACATCTATTTTGTGCATGACACAAGTAATTTTTCCAACAATTGTTTACAGACAGATTATTTAACTTATAATTCACTGCATCACAATTCCAGTGAGTCAGAAGTTTACATACACTAAGCTGTTTAAAGTTTACATACACTTTAAACAGCTTAGAAAATTCCAGAAAATGTCATGGCTTCAGAAGCTTCTGATAGGCTAATTGACATCATTTGAGTAAATTAGAGGTGTGTCTGTGGATGTATTTCAAGGCTTGCCTTCAAACTCAGTGCCTCTTTGCTTGACATCATGGGAGAAAAAAGATTGTAGACCTCCACAAGTCTGGTTCATCCTTGGGAGCAATTTCCAAATGCCTGAAGGTACCACGTTCATCTGTACAAACAATAGTACGCAAGTATAAACACCATGGGACCAGGCAGCCGTCATACCGCTCAGGAAGGAGACGCGTTCTGTCTCCTAGAGATGAACATACTTTGGTGCGAAAAGTGCAAATCAATCCCAGAACAACAGCAAAGGAAATTGTGACGATGCTGGAGGAAACAGGTACAAAATTATCTATATCCACAGTAAAACGAGTTCAATATCGACATAACCTGAAAGGCCCGCTCAGCAAGGAAGAAGCCCTGCTCCAAAACTGCCATAACAAAAGCCAGACTATGGATTGCAACTGCACATGGGGACAAAGATCGTACTTTTTGGAGAAATGTCCTCTGGTCTGATGAAACAAAAATAGAACTGTTTGGCCATAACGACCATTGTTATGTTTGGAGGAAAAATGGGGAGGCTTGCAAGCTGAAGAACACCATCCCAACTATGAAGCACAGGGGTGGCAGCATCATTTTGTGGGGGTGCTTTGCTGCAGGAGGGACTGGAAATTATGTGGATATATTGAAGCCACATCTCAAGACATCAGTCAGGAAGTTAAAGCTTGGTCACAAATGGGTCTTCCAAATGAACAATGACCCCAAGCATACTTACAAAGTCAAGGTTATGGAGTGGCCATCACAAAGCCCTGACCTGAATCCTATAGAAAATTTGTGGGCAGAACATAAAAAGCGTGCGAGCAAGGAGTCCTACATACCTGACTCAGTTACACCAGCTCTGTCAGGAGGAATGGGCCAAAATTCACCCAACTTCTTGTGGGAAGCTTATGGTAGGCTACCTGAAACATTTAAACCAAATTAAACAATTTAAAGGAAATGCTAACAAATACTAATTGAGTGTATGTAAACTTCTGACCCACTGGGAATGTGATGAAAGAAATAACAGCTGAAATTCTCTCTACCATTATTCTGACATTTTATATTCTTAAAATAAGTGGTGATCCTAACTGTGTCACGTTCTGACCATAGTTCTGTTATTTTATTCTTTGTTTTAGTATGGTCAGGGCGTGAGTCGGGGTGGGCAGTCTGTTTGTTTTTGTGTTCGGTTTTTGTGTTCGGCCTAGTATGGTTCTCAATCAGAGGCAGGTGTCGTTAGTTGTCTCTGATTAAGAATCATACTTAGGTAGCCTTGGTTTCACTTTTGGTTTGTGGGTGTTTGTTTCCGTGTGAGTGTTTGGGCCACACTGTACTGTTTCGGGTTTTGTAAATTCACGTCATTGTTTATTGTTTTGATTCAGTGTTCAGTGCTTTCTTTAATTAAAATCATCATGAACACTTACCACGCTGCGATTTGGTCCAATCCTTACTCCTCCTCAGACGAAGAGGACGATGCCCGTTACAGAAACACCCACCACAAGAGGACCAAGCAGTTTGGTAACGAGCAGCAGCAGGAGAGGCAGCGATATTTGGAGAACTGGACTTGGGAGGAGATTCTGGACGGCAAAGGACCCTGGGCACAGCCAGGGGAATATGCTGGAGGCAGCGAAAGCAGAAAGGTGCCGGTATGAGGAGGCAGTACGGCAGCGCGGCTGGAAGCCGAGAGGCAGCCCCAAAAATGTATTGGGGGGGGGCACACAGGGAGTGTGGCGAAGGCAGGTAGGAGACCTGCGCCAACTTCCCGTGCTTACCGGAGAGCGAGAGGGACCGGGCAGGCACCGTGTCATGCGGTGGAGCGCACGGTGTCCCCGGTGCGCGTGCATAGCCCGGTGCGGTACATTCCAGCTCCTCGTATCGGCCGGGCTAGAGTGGGCATCAAGCCAGGTGCCATGAAGCCGGATCTACGCATCTGGTCTCCAGTGCGTCTCCTCGGGCCGGCGTACATGGCACCAGCCTTACACATGGTGTCCTCGGTTCGCCAGCACAGCCCAGTGCGTGCTATTCCACCTCGCCGCACTGGCCTGGCTACGGGGAGCATTCAACCAGGTAAGGTTGGACAGGCTCGGTGCTCAAGCACCCCAGTGCTCCTGCATGGTCCGGTCTATCCGGTGCCACCTCCACGCACCAGGCTGTCTCTCCGTTTTTTCCCTACAGGTGCTCCCGCCTGTCCAGCGCTGGCAGAGCCTTTCTCCTGCCCAGCGCTGTCAGAGTCTCCCGTCTGTCCTGAGCCGCCAAAGTCTCCCGTCTGTCCTGAGCCGCCAGAGTCTCCCGTCTGTCCTGAGCAGCCAGAGTCTCCCGTCTGTCCTGAGCCGCCAGAGCCACCAGTCTGTCCTGAGCCGCCAGAGCCGCTAGTCTGTCCTGTGCCGCCAGAGCCGCCAGTCTGTCCTGAGCCGCCTGAGCCGCCAGTCAGCCAGGAGCCGCCAGAGCGGCCGGAGTCCGCACCTTTGGGGGGGATACTGTCACGTTCTGACCATAGTTCTGTTATTTTATTCTTTGTTTTAGTATGGTCAGGGCGTGAGTTGGGGTGGGCAGTCTATGTTTGTTTTTCTATGTTGGTTTTTGTGTTCGGCCTAGTATGGTTCTCAATCAGAGGCAGGTGTCGTTAGTTGTCTCTGATTGAGAATCATACTTAGGTTGCCTGTGTTCAGTGTTCAGTGCTTTCTTTAAATTCACGTGAGGACGAAGAGGACGATGCCCGTTACAAACTGACCAAAGACAGGGAATTTTTACTGGGATTAAATGTCAAGAATTGTGGAAAACTGAATTTAAATGTATTTTGCTAAAGAGTATGTAAACTTCCGACTTCAACTGTAACTAGGAATAAACTGACAGACAGTAAACAGTAGCACCAGCATATGTGATGAGTGAAAAAAGTTAGTGCAAAAAGCGTCAATGCAGACATACAGTCCAGGTAGCTTGCCGTGCAGTAACAGAGTGAACAGCCTGTGGCTCGTTCAATTTGGAGTCCTTGATGATCTTTCGGGCCTCCACAGATACCGCCTAGGGTAAATGTCCTGGACTGTCCCCACCACCCTCTGTAGGGTCTTCCATTTGAAGGCGGAGCAGTTGCCGTACCAGGCGGTGATGCAGCCAGTCAAGGTGCTCTCGATTTTACAGCTATGGAATGTCTTTAAGGTCTGAGGGCCCATACAGATTTTTTAAAGGAACCTGAGGTTGAAGAGGTACTGCTGGGCCTTCTTCACCACTGATTGATATGATTGGACCATGTCAGGTTCTCTGTGATGTGCACGCCGAGGAACTTAATGCTTTTACCCGCTCAACTGTAGCCCCATCGATGACAATAGGGGCGTTCCCTTCCTGTAGTCCACGATCAACTTCTTGGTCTTGGTAACGCTGAGGGAGAAACTGTTTCCCTGGCACCTAGGTGCCAGGGCTCTAACCTCCCTGTAGGCTGTCTCGTAGCCATCGACAATCAGGCCCACCGCCGTTGTGTCGTCACTATGTGACTCTTGATCCCATCCTAACACTTTCCGTGTCATTTCCTCCTATCATCTTTCCCCCTTCACTTACCAGAGTTCCACCTAAGACTGAAAGAAATAGAGCAATGAGAGAGTGAGAGTTAGACATACAGGGTGAGTGAAACAGAGAGACAAAGATGAAGAGACAGAGAAAAAGAGGGAGACAGAAAGAAATAGAGAGTTTATAATGCAAGGTGAGTATGATGGAGATAATGTGTAATTTCCCATAATGTGACCCTCATTGACAAATTCCTCTCTCTGACACAAGCACTGATAGAACCCATTATTCCCATCACTTTTTCATGTGATCAGTTTTATCAACATGACTTAGCACCTTTCCTGTCATAAGGTGTCATCGCCATTCATAACCCTTTTGAAGCTGGCATTCTTAATGGTGAAACAACTACATCCCGTTGATAAATTACAACAACAAAGAAGTTACTGCAAACAATGAACACAGTTTTTCCCCCACTTGCATCATTTCACGTGCGATAGAAGAGCACAATATGTACTGGAATTATGTTTTACCATGCTGTGCGGGCTCCTCAGCTCGGTAACAAAAACAATAACAATGGTGGTGGGGCGGCCATTGGCGCTGTTTCCACCTACTGCGGATTCCATCTTTAAATGAATATATTTGACGTGGAGCTCAATTCTTCACTGTAGGTGACACTAGACCAGTTTTCTTAATTTGAATTGTCTTCTGAGCAATGTTCTATTTTATTCATAACGATGAAGCAAAGAGAACAAAACCTTCACAGCATTTCAATGGAAGTTATTGTAGCAATGATTCTTCACCATAGTCGACAGTAGTCGACAATAGTCGACAGTAGACTCGATGTCCTCATTTTGATCCTCATCTGTGCAATTTTCTCTCAGCTTCATCGTGAACCGCTCTTGTTTTGCATTG
The DNA here is from genome assembly GCF_045791955.1 of Oncorhynchus clarkii lewisi. Taxonomy (NCBI): domain Eukaryota; kingdom Metazoa; phylum Chordata; class Actinopteri; order Salmoniformes; family Salmonidae; genus Oncorhynchus; species Oncorhynchus clarkii. The sequence goes on along the minus strand of NC_092151.1, from coordinate 24,527,685 downwards.
GCATTCAAGCAGAACAGTGGAAAGGTTATCTCACCACATCAAGCACAGAGAAGATTAACTGGTTCCATCTGGCTTGCATATGTTTATATGCTCTCATATAGTCATTTGCTACACAGACACTGTTGCTGAGCAACACAGAGAGAGTACAATAACTAAGAATAAAAAAACATTGGGGGGTATGATTTTTATGCCTCTGTAGCTTTTTTTTTCACTCATCATTATTCACGATTTCCTTCATGATTATCTGTAATCATCGTAGTATCTACTATTTGTTTATAAACATATTCCATTCTTATTTCCAGTAAAAGTGACTTCAAAATGACACAATACATTATTTACCAGTCATTTCTATTAGACCCAACATAATATGAAACACAACCAAAACAAACTGCAAATGAATCAAACAAGTTTGAAGAGTCAAAACTTGATGTAGTCATTGCATGCTAGGAATACGGGATCAAAATACTAAACTTTGATTAAGTTAATCTCTCCAAATACATTTAAAGTACTTTAATTTCTAACTGTGCTTTAATTGCCAAACTGAGCAATCGGAGAGAAAGGCCTTGGTCAGGGAAGTGACCAAGAACCCGATGGTCACTCTGACAGAGCTATAATCTTCATCTGTGGAGGTGGGAGAAGCATCCAGAAGGACAGCCATCTCTGCAGCACTCCACCAATTAGGCCTTCATGGTAGAGTGGCCAGACGGAAGCCACTCCTCAGCCACGCCACAGTCTGCTTGTAGTTAAGAAACAACCTTAAGAAACAAGAAACAAGATTCTCTGGTCTGATGAAACCAAGATTGAACTCTTTGGACTGAATGCCAAGTGTCACGTCTGGAAGAAGCCTGGCACCATCCCATACAGTGAGGCATGGTGGTGGCAGCATCATGCTGTGGGGATGTTTTTCAGCGGCAGGAACTATGAGACTAGTCAGGATCGAGGCAAAGATGAACAGAGAAAAGTACAGGGAGAGCCTTGATGAAAACCTGCTCAGGACCTCAGAGTGGGGTAAAGGTTCACCTTCCAACAGGACAACAACCCTAAGCACACAGCAAAGACAACATAGGAGTGGCTTCAGGACAAGTCTCTGAATGTCCTTGAGTGGCCCAGCCAGAGCCCAGACTTGAACCCAATCTAACATCTCTGGAGAGACGTGAAAATAGCTTTGCAGCATCGCTCCAAAGGTGCTTCAACAAAGTACTGAGTAAAGAGCCTGAATACGTATGTAAATGTGAAATTTCAGTTTTGTTTAGCATAAATTAGCAAACATTTCTAAAACCTGTTTTTGCTTTGTAATTATGGGGTGCTGTGTGTAGATTGATGAGGTGAGAAAAACAATTTCATAAATTTTATAAGGCTGTAACCTAACTAAATACGGAAAAAGACAAGGGGTCTGAATACTTTCAAAAGGCACTGTATGTATGAAAATACCCTCAAATAAAAGGTAACATTCTTTACTGTTGTCTCATACACTGTTAAACCAAATATTTATGATCTGAAAACACAACTAAACACTTTTCTGTAACACTAAACCTGTCAAGGAATTTAAAAAAATGCATGACAGTGTTTAGATTGTAAACACCAGAACATGTTTATTCACTGTAACACTTTTTAAACACATGAACACGTTTATTCAGCATGCATTTATTCAGTGTAGGTTTTAAGCACTAAACACTAGGGGTGTTGTTTTAGCACTGTATTGTGTAAAGCTGCATTTGCTGATTTCTCAGCATGCATTTTGAGTTCATGTGAGAAATACCCACCCCTGACTGTGTTTGTTAGTGACAGAGACGTGGATGTTACATTCAATAATGTAGAATTCTGAAGCCTTCACCAAGTGACAGCCTAAGTGAATGTGTTTTAATTCAATGTAAATGGTTTATGACCACATATCATACATTTTCTAGGTCTTTTAGACTCAAAATTGTGGTCTGAAAATCCTGGCTCATGGGCCACATCAGACCTGCAAAAAACAATACACTGGTTTGTGAAATGATTATGCAGTTCCTATCGGAACCCAGCCAGAGGGAAGAAATCCCAGAACTGTAATATTTTCTCACCAACAACCTGAACTATGGTTAAGGACTTATATACAATACTACCTAAACCATCTAAACTGGAACAACTATCTTAGTAACCGGTGCAATAAATCCGACCCCTTACAGATTGGATTAGTATAGAAAGATCAATTATTCAATCAATATGCATGATGAAACAGATATTAAAACTATTCTAAAAATCAACCTGCAACAAGGCATGCTGGGAAATATGATAATGAGCCCCTCTTTTTCACTCAGACAGTTAACGGAAATGAACTCAACACAATCGAGTAACAACAACATCACACGATTGAAAATATTTTTTGAATCAAATGTCCTGTTCACTTGTGCTGAAATGTAAGTAAGGTGACAGACATTTCTTACACTGATCTGCATAACAGGCATGGAAAGTCACATTAATTTCTAATGACTAAATGCACTCTAAACAGGACAATGGGAAAGTAAACACTAGTGGTTAAAATATGAACACTACGGAGATATAGGTGTTCTGGTTGGAAACTGACTGGGAAAAGCTGACTATCATGTTTAATCTTGCATTCTAAATTCCTGTGTTTACGATGAGACCACTTATTGGCTATTCTAAATGCCTAATGTTTACGTTTTAAACACTGACATTTGTGCTGGAGTATAGAGCCAAATTAAAAGTTCTAGCTTCACTGTCCAAATAAATACATAGGGGAGTGTATATCATATGGATATGGCACTGGTGATGTCAAACACTTTTCCAATTGTTTTGAGATCTGTTATTCTGCGCAGCGCAATTTAAAAAAGACGAGACATAGGCCAATGTCATGTCGTCAACCAATCCCCTTTAGTCAAGTCCTGTCGGGCTCAGTTCAAGGCTAACCTAATGTAGCAGGCATAAAATAAATGTGGAAATATGACAGTTACAAAAAACATGTTTATAATGAAGAACAACAAAAGTAAGTCAATAGCCATGTTAGACTCAGTGATAAAAAGTCATTTTGTCCATCTTTTGAGGCTAGCCATGCTTATAGTTGCTCAAAATAATTAAACATATTTGCATTTCCTTTATATAATCCCTATTTGAAAGTCTCCCTTTCTGACTGTACTATATACCCTGAGAACAACCAGGAATATTTCCTTGGCCAATTTATTTTAATATAAATCAGCCACAATGTGAGTGTTTAAGTGTGCCCTTGTCTGTCCGTAAATCTAAATTACAAGAAAATTATGCCATCTGGTTTGATTAATATAACGAATTAGATGTATAGCATTTACTTTTACTCAAGTATGACAATTGATTATTATCCACCACTGTACATTAAGTACATTTAAAACAGATACTGTTAGACTTTTACTCAAGTAGTATTTTACTGGGTGACTTTCACTTTCACTTGAGTAATTTTTCTAAGGTATCTTTTTAAAACAAAGTCCTTTATTTAACTAAGTCAACTAATAACAAATTCTTGAGACAAGCAAGGGAATGAGGGAATGGGCACATAGTCTACTCTCATCAGGTCACCCGGGTATTTCGAGGATGGTGCGAAGTCTTAGAGGGAAGTACTGGTGGCCTACCTTGGTGAGAGACGTGCGATTCTATGTCTCCTCCTGTTCGGTGTGCGCTCAGAGTAAGGCTCCTAGGCATTTGCCACGAGGGAAATTACAACCCCTCCCCATTCCACAACGGCCGTGGTCCCATCTATCGGTGGATTTTCTTACGGATCTTCCCCTGGCTCAGGGGAACACGACGATCCTGGTCGTTGTGGATCGGTTCTCTAAGTCCTGCCGCCTTATCCCGTTGCCCAGTCTCCCTACGGCCCTGCAGACTGCGGAGGCACTATTGACCCATGTCTTTCGGCACTACGGGGTGCCCAAGGATATCGTTTCTGATTGGGGTCCCCAGTTTACGTCCAGAGTATGGAAGGCGTTTATGGAGCGGCTGGGGGTCTCGGTCAACCTGACCTCGGGTTATCACCCGGAGAGTAATGGGCAGGTGGAGAGAGTGAACCAGGAGGTGGGTAGGTTTCTGCGGTCTTATTGCCAGGACCGGCCAGGGGAGTGGGCAAGATACATTGTTACTCCCTTCGTATTATCGTATTAACCCCTCATTTCATGTGTCTCTCCTCAGGCCGGTGGTAGCTGGTACCATGCAGGAAAGTGAGGTTCCGGAGGTCCCTCCGCCCCCTCTGGACATCGAGGGGTCCCCGGCGTACACGATACGGTGCATTCTGGACTCCAGATGCCGGGTGAGGGGCCTGCAGTACCTCGTGGACTGGGAGGGTTACGAGCCGGAGGAGAGGTGCTGGGTCCCGGTGGGGGATATATTGGATCCCATATACTAAGGGAGTTCCATCGCCTCCATCCGGATCGCCCTGCGCCTCGCCCCCCGGGTCGTCCCCGAGGCCTGTGTCGGCGCGCTGCGGGAGCTACGCGTCAGGGGGGAGGTACTGTCACGAATACCACCAAAGGTTGCTCCCCTTCCTGCTCGGATGGCGCCGGTCTATTAGCTGCCACCGATCCCTTTTTCCTTTTCGTTTGTTTTTGTCTAATTGTTTTCACCTGTTCCTTGTTGGGGTTTTGGGATGGGTGTTATTTAAGTTCGTTTTGCCCGCTGGTGTTTGTGCGGGCTTGTTGTGTTTGTTACGTTTGTGGTGTATCGTCGGTTTTGGGTTTTCGCTGTCTGGGTTTGTGTAACTAGGTATTGGGTTTGTTTTGCACCTGTGTTTTAGGGCATTCACCCATGTTTGGACCTGTTACTTTGTTAAGGACATTAAAGTGTTTTTTCCCATTTACTTTGATCTCTGCATTTGACTCCTCACACATCACTCACCCACCGTTACAGTTCCAGGATTGTGCAGACCAAAGCATTACATTTTTTTGGACTGCTTTTCGTGGTGAAAATGTTTGTAACTAGGAAACTGTAGTTAAAACACCTGGTTTTCTCAAATCCATACAAGTGAGAAAATGTTTTCTTGCTTAAGACTTGCTAAAGGAATATTTTATTGATTGTCGAGAAGTTCTCTCTGTCGAGGACCAAAGTTTGGAAGGCTATTTCTCTGCCTTTGGGTTTTCTTCTGTGGACTGCTTTGCGTTTATTACATAGACTAATGCTGAGTTCATAACATTTCATAAATAACAGCATTAGACTGGAAAAACTCCACTTGAACTCCCCTAAAATTGGTAATTACTAGTGGAAAACTCGTCTATCATTTCTGAGCTCTGACTTTTCCGGCATGCTAAACTTTGACTTCACATACTAAGGAAATTACCTAGATAACAGACTTTCCAGCAGTTAAATGCAACAATAAAACATTCAAACATTATTCAACTCAAAAAAAAAAAAAAGTAGTATTTTCCGATTTCCTCCACATATTATTAACACAGCATTACAACTGAACAGATTACATTTTTTCCTGGATTTTTGGGATTGAACTGAATTAAACATTTACTTTCATTGGAGGACCATTTTTGCTGCAATCCTCCTGTGATAGCCAGCGCTATTATTGCTCAACTAAAACAGAGACTTGATTTTGGATTTTAATTTGTGATTCTGAGGCTGAGCCTACTGTATACATTTGAGTTGACCTTGTACACCTAAACATGGAGATGGTACTGGTACTGCTGGATACCTTAGCTTCATTCTTGCGTGTATTATTTATCTTGTTTTTATTTTATTATTTTTAAGTCTGCATCATTGGGAAGGGCTTGTAAGAATTTCACTGTAAGGTCTATACTTGTTGGGTTTGGCGCATGTGACAAATATAATTTGATTGTATTTGATTCTGTATTTCAGCTTTGTGAATACACAAAATTCTTTACATAATATTTGTGCCTTGCTTTGTTTCTCTATTAGCAGTTTTCGGATTAGTGCTAACTAACCATTATAAAGTACTAACACAAGTTAAAGCACTTCAAATAAATATGAAAATTTGACTGGCTTTCAAATTGCCTAGTCAAAGACACAACATGCACAACATCCCATCACACACATGAACTGTTTTGATGAAGAATCCACAATGCCGTGATTCAGTCGAACTCCACAGAAGACGCATAATCGTCTTTAACCTACCACTGCTCCACAGCTCTCTGCTTCTGCTTCCTGATACCTGTATCTTCTCATAATGTTGGTGGGAGGGAGGTGCAACAGGAGATATTTGAGGCAAATGCAGCGCGTTCATTTGAAAGCAATTACTTTCCAATCACTGGCTGACATTATCAGCTCTTAGTGTCTTGTAACTGTGTGTGCAGTAGGCCTATCTGGCGGTGTGATGTCATATTGTGTCCCCAACCCATCAATCTAGCTCTTCTTTGTTCCCCCTGTCAGCCGTGTGTGCCCAGACTTCGGGTGTTATAAAACATTGTGCCTGGTTCAGAGCTGATAGGCTAAATCAGGGCAGGGAGATCAGGATGTGTTGAAATGTTTGAGCAAGTTAGCGAGCTGGCTAACAGACAAGGTGTATCATCTCAGTGGTGTCGCCTCACTTTGTGACCAGCCGTTATCATCACTGTCACTGTTCCAACTTGTAGCCGCTAACGAAAGCTGCTGCTACTTGTTTTTACTGAAGTGATGAGCTAGGAAAAGGGATCACATCAGTAATGTGACAGCTGAAGACATTTGATGTAATAAACATAAATTGGGGAAAAACTACCACTCATTTTGTTCTTCTGTTTTGTCTCTAGCGGGTATGTTGCTATGTGTGTTGCTAGCAAATGTCCAGTCCTAGTTTTACTGCTAGTGACAGTACCCCTACCCACCTGCACTATACCACTATCACTATAAACTGGACTTTTCCACTCCATTCTTATATCCTTTGTTTGACTGCCCAGCCACAATCCAGAGTAACTGCACCTAAAAACAATTCCCAGCAACTTCAGCCACTGACCTCAGTATCGGTACTATTACTAATCACTACCACCTCAATGCACAGCCACTGGCCTTTTCTCTTGCTCTCTGTATCTGTCCCTCGTTCTTCCCGTCTCCCTCTTTCTCTGTCTTTCTCTCTCCCTCTTTCTTCCACTAGACACAGCCACTCAGACTTGTAGTGTTACATCTTACTCATCCAGACTCAAAATTACATTACTTTTTTCATTGTAGCTTTTAGTTAAAAAGTTTCTCTCATTTCAGATAGAAAACAACTGAAGTGAAATTGTGTGTATTTTTGCTTGTGTGTGTGTGTGCGTGCTTACGAAAGAAACACTAGGAGGAAGGAATTCTGTGAGTGTAATGAGTGAGTGTGCAGGTATGTACACGAGTGGTGCACATCTGTTTGTGGGTTCCTGGGTGTATGCATGCCAACATACCAACACTTGCCAGCACTGTGTGTGTGTGAAGAAGTAGGTGTGTAGGAAATCCTATCAGCATGTGGTCCCCAGTTATCCTCTCTGTTCCTCTCTCCTCTCCTTCTGTCCTCTCTTCCTCTCTGGTCCTCTCTCCTCTCCTTCTGTCCTCTCCTCCTCTCTGGTCCAGCAGTCTTATCGTTATGAATAGCACTTCCCCACTGAGATTTCCTTCCTTACTTTCCCTCATTCCCTTGCTTGTTTCAGCCAGCTGTGCTGCCCCTAGTAGAGAGGACCCAGTGGTACACACACTTTCTGTTCTGTGCTGCTGCTGCCTCTGTCACAGCCTCTGACTAAAGAGGCCTCTCGAGAATCTGTGGGTAATTAACGGAATTTATCATAATTGCCAATACATTCAGCCAGGTCTTGTTTTTTCTCTTGTTAGACACTCGGGGTGTTCTGTTCCCCGTGTCAGAAAATGATTTCCCACAGAACTGTTTTTCTAGAAGCGCAAGGAGTATTTCAATTGGCAGAGACATACTGTCACGGATCGCTAGGAGTGGTGGGTGTAGAGTCAGGCGCAGAGAGCAGTGCTTCCAATGAATACGTTTTATTCAGTTGGGTCCAGCCAACAACCAGGCAAAATGACCAGAAAAATGGGGAAAATAACAGACAGCAAACACGTAAGAGCAAAACAATAATACACCACTGACATAAAGGATAAGCCCGCACAAAAGCAGGCGGGACCTGGGAGTTTAAATAGCCCCTAATTAACAACAAATAAGATACATGTGAAAACAATCAAGACAAAACCAACAGAAAATAAAAAGGAATCGGTGGCAGCTAGTAGACAGGTGACGACGACCGCCGAGCGCCGCCCGAACAGGGAAAAGGGGCCACCTTCAGTGGAAGTCGTGACACATACTGTACGTGTCAACCAACTAGGGTAGGGAATTTTATTTTCACTTAGAGGAAGTCATGTAGAAAGCTTTGGGAAAATTACGGAAGATTATTTTTTAAGACGTTCCTTAGAACAAGAACTCAACTAACACCTGTCCACCTGTCACCCCTGTTCTAATCCCTCATGAATGATGTGTGTGAAACCATGCATCCTTGTTCAGTAGCTACTGACACTCTAATGAAGGTGTGGGTGCTGAAGTATGCCTTGTGCCAAATTCCAAATAGTTGGATGTCTAAAGACACTTCTCCTTTGCTAGACACTAGATATGCAGATATTTCAATTCACAGACTAACAGCTCTTTCAAAATGTAAGGCAAGTTGTCTCTGAAGATCTATCTGCCTTTGGCTACTTCCTTCCCTGCTCTATTTTCACCAACAACAAGCAGGAAGATTCAAGTTCAAGCTAGTAGTAAGCCCATCAGGACCTATCAGAAGTAATTTTCCTGGTTGCTCTCTTTTCCTTCTCCTCTCAGGTCTATGAAGTCTGATGGCGAGATTAGACCCACACTTGTACCTTTCTGACACTGTAATAAACGTCAAGGACTCGTCACAGTCCAATGAGGCGGCAAATGGACAATAACCAGCCAATAACAGCGGGCAGTGTGTGTATCTATGGGTTTGGGGGGAAAAAAGGCCCTCACTTCCTGTCATGGTTACTGGTCAGTGGGGGTAATTGGAGCCCAACAATAGATTCTCTGAGGAGCTTAACTGGTGACCTCACAATGACCCCCGAATGACCTTTGTGGCCCAGTGTGTCACCACAGAACTGCCACGGAGCTGAGGTCCCTCAGGGCGTTCTCCACTCTTAATCTCGCTCACCTTCTTAATTTTTTCCTTTTGCTCTCCATCTCGCTCTCTTTCACCTTATCTCTCGTTCTTGCCTTCCTTCCCTCTCTTCATCTCTCCCTCTCTCTCCAGAGGCTTTTTTTTCTCAATTTACCTCTCCATCTCACTCTCTCACATTCTTGTGTCTTTTACCTCTACCTCTCTTTTTGGTTCTCCTTCCCTCTCTCTCCTGCTTTCTCACTGAAGGCTATTTTCTCAATTTACTGTACCTCTCAACCTCACCCATATCTTCCTCTCTCTCTCAACTTCACTATCTTACTTTCTTTCCCCTTCCTCTCTCTGGGTGCTCTTTACTCCATTCAGCTATCCACCTCTCTCTCTCCCTTCCTCACTCTCTTCATTCCTTCTTTCTGTTCCTGTCTCTCTCTCTCTGGAGGTTATTCTCTCAATTTCCATCTCTCCCTCACCCTCTTCACTTCTTCCCCTCTTTTCCTCACTCTTTTCTCCTTCCCTCTCTCCATCCTTCTCTCTCTAGATGTTGTTTTCTCCATCTCCCTCTCCCTCTCCTTATCACTCGAGTCACGAGTCATTAGCGAAGGCTGACCTTCCGGGGAAGGTCTGGGGTAAGCAATGATAGAGTGTGCCGGGCCCGTCGGGGGAGAGCAACGCTATAGCACAGTAATAGGTGCTGCTATAGTCCAGGAGGCAGCCTAATGATCCCCTCCCTCCATGTACCATTAGCCTGAAATAAAGATTGGGGGAGAAAGCTGGTCCCCCCAGAATATCCACTTTTTCACTCCCCGACCACCCTTTCTCTTGTGAGATGCGGATATGCGTGCTGTGTGAATGTAAATGTGTGTTTGTGAGAGGTACTGTATGTAGCCTAGTGCCTGTGCTGTGCAGCAACATTGCTACAAAGCAGAGTGCAGAGGTATTGTCACTTCCCTCTCAGGCAAGATAATAGAACCCATTGTCTGTAGAGAGATTTGTGTGGGAGTTTGTGAAGGGAAGCACACAGTCGCCTGGTTAGAAGAGTGAGAGGGTCTGACTCTAAAAGCAGGACCTGGCCTGTATTCCCTCCGGTGTTCGTTGGCACTGCTTTCCAGAGTACATAAACAGCTTTATAAATCACTTGACTGTGTTGGAGCTGCCAGTGCAACAGTGCAAGCCCCAGAATCACCTGGCACCAGCAGCAGGCACTTTGGCTCTGATTGAAGCCCTCTTGTGTACTATATGGATCCAGGAAGGAAATTACATCGGCACCTTATTTATACACAAAAGAAGGAAAAAGGAAATGAAAAAAGTTTCCTCTATTACAGTAGTTCAGCTCAGGGGGGTGGGGGGTGATAAACAGCACAGGAGTAAATACTGCAGTAATCCTGGAAAAGAGATCTCAAATAAATGGTATGTTTATGATAATATCCATTCCTTGTGCGGTGAAATGCAGGTACATGTTGATCTCCCACAATGTGATTTGATTGCGGTATATTGACAGATTTCCACATGGGAAGTCTCTATAAGACAGAGGCATCCCAGGAGTTCCAAGCAAAGCAGATCTCCTCTCTACTGTGTTTTTCACTGTCATCTCCACGAGAGAGACCACTTTTATTCTTCTGATTATTCTCTCATACCAGACGATGTCTGATGAGGATGGATGTAGGCTACATAGAGGGTACATTAAATGTATGACGATTGATGTGATTCATTTCCTGAATTCTGTTTTTCCCTCCTTCAGAAACATTGTTATCTGAGGGTAGACATCCATCTGCTGATGAGGGAACATTGCTCTCCTAGGCCGCATGGCCTAGTCTTGGTTTCCTATGCTGTTCATTACACAGATCAACTGTGGCAGACCCTCCGTCTCTATCTGTCCTATGGGAGCCTATGTAAATTATGATAATGAATCCCTTGGACAGTAATGAAATCCCTCTGAAACAGTTTGTTTTCCACATACATAGGCTGGGTATGTTACAAGTGTCATTGGCTGTTCATCAGGTAAACTATGGGCTTTTTCACATTCAGTACTCTGATTCGGTTTCCTCAAAGGTTTGTGAGAATTCTACAAAATGTAATTTGCGAGATGCACAAGCTATCTTGATTACAATGGGCACAATATTCCATGCGACTCGCGATGTCACGTCACAATACCTTCTACTCTGGTCCTGGATCTTGGACCTGCTACTCGCTTAGGTCCAGGATTCATTTCAGCCAGAGTTCATTAGCGTTTCACACATGCTTACTATTATGGATCAGGGTAACAAACACTCCATGATCTCTCCCTCTCTCTTCTCCTCTCTGCTCTCTTTATCTCCCCTCCCTCCCTCCCCCTCCCCCTTTCTCACTGTGTCCTATGGAAGCTGTTGTCATCTACAACCTATATGCAAATGATCTCATGTAGTCAGAGCCATTAGGACCAGAGAGAAGTGTCCCTGTTTAGGGGACTCTGATGGTTGATATATAATACACCAGGAGTTCATTAGCTCCTGGTCCTGTCTGATTAACTCACTCACATCTTTACCAGTTCAACTGGAGATAACGTAATGTCATGGCTGTGGAAGTATGTCATCACCATGGTTTTAATATATGCCTGTTAATTGTTGCTTGAGTAAAGTTGTTTGAATGTGTTTCTCGCTCTCTGAAACACACACGTACACACACACATGCACACAGATGTCACATGGCACCTTTTCACACCCTTTCAGAAACATTTTTAGAAAGACGTAACACGTGAAATCAAAGGATGTTTAGGTGCAACCTAAAAACAACCAGATGTTGCGGACAGTAGTTGGTTCCCAGTTCTGTTTTTGCATTTCCTTCCCTTGAGGTCCCGTGACGCTAAACGTGCTTTTCCTCAAAGTAATGCTCGATGAGTAAGTAGTGACTGAATCCTCTCGGATGGAAACGTCCAAATGGAACATTTCAATGTAATCATATTGCAGTATTTAAGCCTACTGTAACTACTTTTCCCATGCTCAAATAAAATCACCTGAGGATTTTGCGTACTGTAAAATCCTACTGTAACACTAGCGTTGGGTTGACAATTCGTGTAATTACACAAGAGGAATAGGGACTCTACGTTATACTGATCACACTATTCATTTGTGTGCATGTAGATTTGGTTGTTTGATCGAGCCATTGGACGTCTTTCAGCGATGTTCCTATTGGCGGATTCATTGCTAAATGTATAAGATGACACATTTGTTCCAGTCTCTGAAAGACTACAACTCAGTGTGGAGTGATGTTTCATGTCTGGCCCCGTACCTCTCCCAAGGTGGGCTTCTTTTAAAGGGAGGCAGACACAACAATAATCATCTCGGGCAAAACTTAAAGAACTGACCAGGCCACAAATGGCATCAAGTGACTCCTCTCATCAACATTTTTTTATGTTCTCTTAGCTAGCTACATGGTGACATTCAACCATATGTTTCAACCGGAATATAGCAGTTGAAACAATAAGTTGGATTTAGCTACAAGTTCAGCTAGCTTAATAAGTTATTTTTCATACAAGCTATCTAGCTAGCTAACTTTAGTTTACTGGATCTACTGAAACCAATAGTGTGTATTGCTGGCTAACATACTAACTACATACTAACTACTATACATACTAACTACTGTGTTAGTGGGGGGGGGGAATCAAATTGTTATTTTTCTGTTCGCTAACTTAGGTAACTAGCTAGGTAGCTGGCTAAGTTAGCTAAAAAGCTACACATATCTATGACTAAAAAGAGAAGAGGTTTTACATGCTGAGATCTAGCTACCGTTTCTTGATTGTAAAACATTTTATTTTTTCGTCATAGATATGGCTACTAAACAGAAAGCTACTAACATTACAACCAGCCACCTAAAGCTAGTTTTAATGTTACCGGCAAATGTTAGTGCATGATTGGAGTTGGCTAGTTAGCCTGGCACCTTCTAGCTTGCTTTGCACGAAGCCTCACATTTGTAACTTGTTAGCAAATGTGTAACATCATCCACTGTAAACCTAAATAATTTTACTAGCTAGTTATTTAGTATAAATGACAAGGGTTGACATATTGGTTATGATTTTTAAAGGGGATGCATTTCAATTAAAGCCATGACACAAGATAAAGTTAGGGTTCCAAACAGATGTAAATAACTAGCTAGCTAGATAAGTTTACTAACAGTGAGGAGAAACAATAATACAACCATTTACTGTTGTAAATCTCTGAAAATATTGATCTGGTTTTACTAGAAATATATTTGCCTAAGCATGCCTGTTAGACATGGTTGTAGCTAGGCACTCTATGTCTACCTGGGTACATTTGTACTGCCTGGTCACTGCAAAAGTTAAGAGCTATGCCACATTTCTTTCTATCATTTCTTTTTAGCCATATTGTTCTAAATGTTCAACTAGCCTACCATAATGTTGATGTTGTGCTGGCACAGTTCCACTGTAGTTAAAACTGTACAATAGTATATAATGTATTTATTTTTTGTCTTACAGAAAGTGTTGTGTGGTGACTATGTTTCTTCCTGGAGTGGATTCTAGATGGAGAGAACAGAATTCCTTTGCCTGGGTGTATCATTGGAGTTAACAGTCTTTGGATATACAGTATCTGAATGTCTAACATCTGTTTGATGCTACAGAGCCCTGTACAGCTTATGTAAATATCTTCTGTGAATCCATACAGGCAGACACATTTAGAAGATTGATAGAACATATCCATATTTGAGCCATGCAAAACAAATGACTGGTTTCACTTTCACTTCCATTTCAAAAATTCTTTGAACGTTTTTTGTAAAAACAGTAGTTGTTCAAAGTGAGACCTTTCTGTGCACAACAATCAATCAACATGTACAAATACAAAGGAATACCATTGCATTATGTACATACATACATACAAACAGTATCAGTTACATTGTCCCTGCAACAATGCAACGTGTCACTGCTAGAGTAGGCATTCAGGCAATTCACTTTAGTTTCGACAGGGTAATGGAGTGACATCAAACTAAGGTGTGCGTGTCCGTTTAACTGTGTGATGAGGTTAGATAATGCTAGCTTAGTGTGTTCTGATGTGCTAGAGCAGAGTCACCTCAATTACAACACAGTTGCAGGCAAGATGAGGGAGAAGACCGTATAGTAACTGCTGAATGTCAGTGGTAGGCAGTGGTAGCTTATGTCACTGGAAATTCACTTGTAGGGTGGGATGGTGGGCTGGGGAAGATGAGACTCTTTGTGCTTGTAGTGAATGTCCTGTCTGCGGTCTACGACCAGCTGGATAAGACTCTGGATAAGAAGTTCATAAAACTTCTTAACCACCCACTGTTTGGATATCTTGCAGAATATTATCCTGTACTGCATGTCTCCTGGAAAGACATGGTTTTGATGTTAGCATTTTCGACTCATTTTAGTTGGTGAAGGGATGTAGGGCAACACGCCTTTGATGGTAAAGGTGTCAACAGAATGGGTCCTAAATTATTAAAGACAGGCTAGTGTATTGTTCAGGGACATTGATGCCTCTCTCATGCCTGTGATTCCAAAAGGCATCCACTTTGGGTATATACTTTGGGTATATTTTAGCAGGACACTCTGGAATGACTACAGATAACCTGAGTTTTACAAAGAGAAAAAGGGTAGATTAAATGACATGATTACATGGTTTGGAACATACTCTGTCTGGTCATCAGGCTACCTCTAACCAACTGTGAACCCCATAACACAAACACAAATGTTAAATTGATGGACACTGTATCCAAAATATATCATTAGCTGATGGCTTTCAGAGTTAACTAGCTAGCTGTTGTTGGCTGATCGGAAGTCTTACGTTTTGATGGTACTGTTATCGCATCACTTCTCAGCTGGCGTCGGTTGAATTGCCCATCAGTTCAGACTGAAAATCCCTATGATAATCTTCTGGCCGTAACGTTAGCTAGTTAGCTACTCTGTGTGTTGTTCCTTCAGAAGTCAATTCCAAGTTGGCGGACACACCCCATCTACCTTGTGGGGTGATATTAGGCATTCACTATGAATGCAGGACCTTGTTGTTCACTATGTGCAGACAAATAGACAGGAAGTGGAAACTTCCTGACTTTATCAGTGAACGGAAAATGTGCTTGTTCTAGCTTATGGTGAGGAGATTTTTTTATGTTTATAATAAAATGAGTCATTACTGTATTAAGAACATTACATTTTGTCATAAACATACACAATTCCTAATAATTCCTAATTACTAATTACTATACACAGAGCTACGGTGAAACTTCCCTTTTGCCTTGATGTGCTTTTAGCCATACAGCAAATAAATTGAAAAGCACAGCAATGTGTAATGCTGTAAATCAAACACTAAATCATTTGTTTAGCATTTTGCCTTGAGTTGGAAATTGTACACGTACCAAAGTAAAGCCAGTAAAGGCTTACAACTGCAATAACTTGGAGTCTATTTTGCATGCATTCTTCTTAGCTCTCTCTCTCTCTCTTTCTCTCTCTCTCTGTTTCACCCTATCCTCCTTTCTCTCTTTGCCTCACTCTCTGTCTTTAACTCTTTAGCTCTCTCTCTCTCTTTCCCACTGTCTCTCACTCTTTTTAACTCCCTCTCGCTTATACTTACAGTGTATTGGGCAAGTTTTAGACTGTAGTGCCAAGTTTGTACTCGTTTTAACCAAAACAGAATAGAAAGAAAGGAAAAATGATTCACTTGAAGCTTTTAAACTTGATATTTTTAATCTTTTATGTATTTTTTAAGTGGTGAAAACTTCATAAAGGTTCAAAAGCTTTAGAAATCAATCCCCCACTCTCTTTTTTACTTAATGTTCTCACTTTCTTGCTCTCCTTTACACTTTATCTTTGTTCTCTGTATTTCATTGTCTTATCTCTGAAAGAAAACCTTACATTAATATTTCACCTCCAAACAGTCTCCCTTACTTTTAACAATGCATATTTTCTTCATAAGGGATGACTAGTCATTTTAAATCAAACTTCTCTGCAGTGTAGTGAAATTAGAGTCTGTGTCCGCGTACCCACGGAAATCTTATTTGCACAATAAAAAATCCCCATCAAAATCCATCTGTTTATGCTAGAGATATCAGCAGTTTCCGCATCTGCGGTGGAAGTTGCCCCAGCTACAGCCATGTTTGTCAGACCATGAGACATCCCGAAAATCAGTCTTCTCAAGAAAATATCTGTAGCATCCAAACTAATAGGACCACTTTATGGAAAGGGGAAATTCTCATGAACATATACAGTATATGTCGGTTGATTTGCTCTAGGATGCCCACAAGTCTTTCAAGACTCGTCTGAAGGTAGCCCAGTACCAGTTAAAACATGTTATGGAAGTACCGTATACATGGAAGAGGTTTAGTGCCAAAAAGTTTAGTTTAGTTTCCTGTTCTGTCTTATATCTCTCAGATATAGGACAGACACTTTTAAAATGAACTTTTTTTCCATGTATGAATCTATTATTTAATGCGTTTCTATGGGCTAATGGCAGTAAAGCCAAACTCAGTGTTTCATCAAATAATATTGGCTTAGACTCTTCAGGATTAAAAACCTTCAGTGAACAGAGACAGTACATGAGGTGAGAAGTTATCCACCTCCCTACGATAATGTATTCATATAATAGGAGAACCAGATGTCAAACTGACAGAGGATTAAGTGGTCAACGGTCATTCTCCATAATGGCTCATCACATTGTTCCTATGGCCTGAATCGCTGCTCAGTCAATGGATTCAGCCATTACAGCTGACCCCGCATGACCCCATAATGCCTTCTGGACAGTGGCGCTTGGTGCCATTTAAGATTAGGGAGGCCGATTTATTTTATTTTATGAGCATGCCGTTATTATTTCTATTACAGAATATTGGTCATTCATATTCCATTCACCCAGCTCAATGTAACAACAATAGGTTTAGGCTACTACATGATACTCACATGTACCCTATACTCATCATGAGGTTGCAACAACTTAGCCTACAAATTAAAGTTTATAACATAGGTGCACAGGTTTAGATACAAATTGGAGTAATCAAGGTGACAGACAGTGACACATTAAATACCACCTTGCACAGTCTTTCCTGCATCTAGCTCATCTGGGGTGTAATCATTAGTCCAAACAGTTTCAAAACGTTTTGCTACTAAAATTAGAGTTTCTGTTGGACAAATTCAGGTATGTCCGTCCCCGTTTTGTCCCGTTTGCTTCCATTTAAGAAATGTTTTGCAACAGAATCAGCGGAATGGATACATCCCTGATCACATGCACATACAGTTCACTTGCATAGCAGCCACATACAGCATCATCACTTTGCTTGTTGTATAAAAACCTCTCCAATCCAAACCTTCATACCATAACCGCTAACCATTACACAGCCTACATCGTTGTCACCATATTAACATTATAGTCAAACTATAAATAATGCATTACTAAACCCACAATCCAATCCATGTGTACAATCAAGCAGAACATTGTATAGCAAGTAGTTTAGCAGTTACTCCGGCGGTCCCCTGTGGCAATAAATGTTTAAAACCGAAAGCTTACCTTGACTTAGAAGAGTTGCAGTGTTGGATACCAACAAAATATAGCTCTCTCGCTCTCCCTCTGCTGCTTTTCCTACATTTATTAAATTAACTTGTTCATAACTGTTCAACTATTGTCTTTCTCTCGCTTTGAGTTCACTACTCACCACATTGCAGTGCTAGCTCTCTGTAGCTTATGCTTTCAGTACTAGATTCATTCTCTGATCCGTTGGTTGGATAGACAACATGTCAGCTCAAAATGTGAGAGCTCTAATTGGTTGGAGGACATCCTCCGGAAGTCGTCATATTTTCTGTGTCTATGGAAATCTATGGAAAGGGTGAGAACAATGAGCATCCTAGGCTTTGTATTGAAGTCAATGTGCCAAGAGGAGGACTGAGAAGTAGCTGTCCTCTGGCTACACCATGGTGCTACCCTAGAGGGTGCTGTTGAGGCTACTGTATACCTTAAAAAGGTGTGTTTTAGTCAGTTATTAAGTGACGTGAATATATTTAGTATAGTTTTATCTAAAAATTATTTTTGGGAAATTCACTGAGTAGGATGGTCCTCCCCTTCCTCCTCTGAGGAGCCTCCACTCCTTCCAGACACCACAGAGGCACAATATAGATGTCAGAGTCATGTGTATAGGTGGCAGAGAAGTCAGGCGCAGGAGAATCAAACTTAGTGCAATGGAGTTGTTTATTAACTAGAAAACAAACAACTCCAAAACCACGAATACATTAAAACAAAGTGTGTACAAGGACCCGTCGCGCACCAATTAAAACACAAATACTGAACAACAAACAATCTCTGACAAGGACATGAGGGGAAACAGAGGGTTAAATACACAACAGGTAATAAATGGGATTGAAACCAGTTGTGTAGGAAGACAAAACCAATGGAACATGAAAAAGGGATCAATGATGGCTAGAAGACCGGTGACGTCGACTGCCGAGCACCGCCCGAACAAGGAGTGGTATTGACTTCGGTAGAAGTCGTGACAGTACACCGGCCTCGGGGACGACCCGGAGGGCGAGGCGCAGGTCGATCCGGATGGAGACGGTGGAATTCTCTCAGCAGGGAAGGATCTAACACATTGGTGGATAGCTGTAACCTATAACATACCTCGTTCACTCTCTTCATAACTTTAAACGGCCCCACAAACCGCGGACCCAGCTTCCGGCAGGGCAGGCAGAGGGGAAGGTGGACGTGGGCGGCCTCCCAGGTTTCCTCCGCGCACCGGAACCAATTGTCCACTGCAGGAGCCTTGGTCTGACTCTGATGCCAAGGAGCCAGAACCGGCTGATACCCTAATACACATTGAATGGGAGAAAGGCTAGTGGAGGAGTGGCGGAGCGAGTTCTGGGCCATCTCAGCCCAGGGCACGAACTTCGCCCACTCCCCCGGCTGGTCCTGACAATAAGACCGCAGAAACCTACCCACATCTTGCTTAACTCTCTCCACCTGTCCATTACTCTCGGGGTGAAAACCTGAGGTAAGGCTGACCGAGACCCCCAGACGTTCCATGAACGCCTTCCAGACCCTTGACGTGAACTGTGGACCACGATCAGACACTATATCCTCAGGCACCCCGTAGTGCCGGAAGACGTGTGTAAACAGGGCCTCCGCAGTTTGTAGCGTCATAGGGAGACCGGGCTTAGGGGGGAGACGACAGGACCTAGAAAAACGATCCACAACGACCAGGATTGTGGTGTTACCCTGTGAAGGTGGAAGATCAGTTAAGAAATCCATCGACAGGTGCGACCACGGCTGTAAGGGTTGTAACTTACCTCTGGGCAGGTGTCTAGGAGCCTTGCACTGGGCGCACACTGAGCAGGAGGAAACATAAACCCTCACGTCCTTAGCTAAAGTGGGCCACCAGTACTTCCCATCAAGACAGCGCACCGTCAGACCTATCCCAGGATGACCAGAGGGTGACGTGTGGGCCCAATAGATCAGTCGGTCGCGGATAGCAGACGGAACGTACAGACGCCCAGCTGGACACTGGGAGAGAGAGGGCTCTGCATGTGACGCCCGCTCAATGTCCGCGTCCAGCTCCCACACTACTGGCGCCACCAAACAAGAGGCTGGGAGTATGGGAGTGGGATCCATGGACCGCTCCTCTGTGTCATACAGCCGGGACAGTGCGTCGTCCTTAACGTTCTGGGAGCCTGGTCTGTAAGAGAGTTGGTAAACACAAAACGGGTGAAAAACATGGCCCACCTTGCCTGGTGAGGATTCAGTCTCCTCGCCTCCCTGATGTTCTCCAGATTGCGATGGTCAGTCCAGATGAGAAAAGGGTGTTTAGCCCCCTTAAGCCAATGTCTCCACGCCTTCAAAGCCTTGACGACAACCAACAGCTCCCGGTCCCCCACATCATAGTTTCGCTCTGCCGGGCTGAGCTTCTTCGAAAAGAAGAAACAGGGGCGGAGCTTCAGTGGCATACCCGAACACTGAGAGAGCACTGCCCCTATCCCAGCTTCGGATGCGTCCACCTCCACTATGAATGGCAAAGAGGGATCCGGATGAGCCAACACATGAGCCGAGGCAAACAGAGCCTTCAGGTCCCTAAAAGCCCTGTTCGCCTCAGCTGACCACTGCAAGCACACTGTGGCCCCCTTTAGCAGTGAGGTAATGGGAGCAGCAACCTGACCAAAACCCCAAATAAACCTCCGGTAGTAGTTGGCAAACCCTAAGAATCAATGCACCTCCTTTACCGTGGTGGGAGTCGGCCAATTACGCACGGCTGCAATGCGGTCACTCTCCATCTCCACTCCTGACGTGGATATCTGATGCCCTAGGAAGGAGACGGACTGTTGGAAGACAGGCATTTCTCATCCTTGACGTACAGGTTAGGCTACAACAGGCGACCAAGCACTCTCCGCACCAGAGACACATGCTCGGCGCGTGTAGCGGAGTATATCAGAATGTCATCGATATACACCACTACACCCTGCCCGTGCAGGTCTCTGAAAATCTAGTCTACAAAGGATTGGAAGACTGAGGGAGCATTCATCAACCCATACGGCATTACTAGGTACTCATAATTACCCTGAGGTGGTACTAATTGCCGTCTTCCACTCATCTCCCTTCCGGATACGCACCAGGTTGTACGCACTCCTGAGATCCAGTTTAGTGAAGAAGCTCACCCCGTGCATTGACTCAATCGCCATAGCGATAAGAGGTAGAGGGTAACTGTACACACACACACACTTAAACATACATGCACACCTTGTTCCTTTTCTGTCCACAAATTTTGAAATGTCATCCCAGTCCTTCATCAGTGTTAATATGCAGGAACCTGATCTTCAAATATAATGTTACATTCTGCGTTACCATACTCAAAGGAGAGGTGGCCTCCCTGATAAACCCTGACCCTAATGGTCGACTATCTAAGGAGTGAACGGGGAAAGGCACATCTACAGGAATAATGGGGATCCCTAAACCATGAGCTAATACTTTATTAATGAAATTCCCAGCCGCGCCTGAATCTACTAGCGCCTTATGCTGGGAACGCGGGGAAAATTCAGGAAAAGTGACAGAGACAAACATATGTGCAACAGAGGGCTCTGGATGAGAATGGTGCCTAATCACCTGGGGTGATGCCAGAGTGCCCTGCCTGCTACCTCAATTCCCAGAGGAACCAACCCGGCACCGACCAGCAGTGTGACCTCTTCGACCACATATGGTGCATGAGCAGGAAACCCCTCCGGTCTCCCTGTGTTCCGTCCCTCCCAGCTCCATGGGTATCGGAGAGGGTGTGCGGGAGGATGGAACAACCAGACCCCGATCTGGACGTCAACGAGTAGCCAGTAGGTTGTCCAGCCAGATAGACAGGTCAACCAGCTGGTCCGAGGTGAGGGTGGTGTCTCTGCAGGCCAGCTCCCGACGGACGTCCTCGCATAGACTACAGCAGTAATGGTCGATCAAGGCCCTGTTGCTCCATCCAGCGCCGGCAGCCAGGGTCCTAAACTCCAGCGCAAACTCCTGGCCACTCCTCGTCACCTGCCTTAGATGGTAGAGGCGCTCACCCGCCTCTCTGCCCTCGGGTGGGTGGTCGAATACTGCCCGGAAACTCCTCAAAATGGTCCAACGCCGCATCTTCTCCTCCACATACAGCGCTGGCCCACTCCAGGGCTTTCCCGGTGAGGCACGAGACGTGGGCGAAACTCTTCTCACGGTCCGATGGAGTTGGGTGGACCGTGGCCAGGTACAGGCTTAATTTGAGGAGAAAACGCTGGCAGCCTGCAGCATCTCCGTCGTACCCCTGTGGCTTGGATAGATGTATCGTGCTGGGTTCTGGCGGGAAAGGGGCGCTCAGGAGAGACCCGGTTGTGCTGGCGGAGGCGCTGGAAAAACTCCCTGTGTCTCCCAGCGGTCCATATTCTGGACAACGTGATCCATGGCGGTGCTCAGATTGTAAATCATCTCTGTACGTTCCATGACGCGCTCCTCCACCTCCATACCCGGGGTACCTTCTCCTGCTGACTTCATGCTTGGTCAGAGATTCTGTCAGAGTCGTGTGTATAGGTGGCAGGGAAGTCAGGCGCAGGAGAATCAAACTTAGTAGAATGGAGTTGTTTAATAACTTGAAAACAAACATAACTCATAACATAACATAAAACCATGAATACAATAAAACAAAGTAGGTATGAGGACCCGTCGCGCACCAATACAAACAACACGAATACTGAACAACAAACAATCTCTGACAAGGACATGAGGGGAAACAGAGGGTTAAATACACAACAGGTAATTGAAACCAGGTGTGTAGGAAGACAAGCCAAAACCAATGGAACATGAAAAATGGATCAATGATGGCTAGAAGACCGGTGACGTCGACCACCGAGCACCGCCTGAACAAGGAGAGGCATCGACTTCGGTAGAAGTCGTGACAATGGATGCCTGTGTCTCCTTTAAATTATGATCAAATCCCCTTGGATAGTGCGTATGTACTGAAATACAATATACTGCAATACATTGATTTCTCATTGTATTTTTCTTGTATCTCTATTCCACATTGTGGAAATGCTGATTCCATCTGACACAGTGGAAAATTAGATGGCGTTGTATTCTTATTCTTATCCATAAAACTAAAATTAGGCCAATGTAAAAGATGCATAAGACAATATCTAAACTATTTTTTTAGAAAACAAAAACATAGACTTAAGCAGGATTACTCTTAGCAAAACCAACAATGTGACTTTAGCTTGTGTTGTTCCAGAGAAAAGACTGTGGTAATTGGGTAATGTAATTAAGGGAAGACAACTTAATTGGGCTGTTGGCTCACTAGTTGTTAGATCATGTTTTGCTGTTGTAGACTATTTAGCAGAGTTAAGTTGCTGAGGAGTCTGCTGAGAACTCATCCTACATACGACCACATACATAATCCATAACACATTGATCCCATCAAAGTGTCTTTACCCTAAACCGTTTAGAACTGATTATACTAATGGTTGCAGTACATGTGTCTCGTTTCACCTGTCCTTGTGCTTGTCTGCACCCCCTTCCAGGTGTCGCCCATCTTCCCCATTATCCCCTGGGTACTTAACCTGTGTTCTCTGTTTGTCCGTTGCCAGTTTGTTTTGTTTCGTCAAGGCTACCAGCGGTTTTTCCTCTGTTCCTCTCTATTGATGCGTCCTGTTTTCCTGGGTTTTGACCTTTTCTACCCGTCCTGACCCTGAGCCTGCCTGACGTCCTGTACCTTTGCCCCACTACTCTGGATTACCGACCTCTGCGTAACTTCACCCTGATCCTGCCTGCCATCCTGTACCTTTGCCCTACTACTCTGGATTATCGACCCCTGCCTGCCTTGGTCTGTTGTTTACCTGCCCCTGTTGCTGTAATAAACATTGTTACATCAACACAGCCGGTATTTGGGTCTTACTTGAAATGTGATAATCTGACAGAATCTAATTTAAAGGTTAAATGGACAGATTAGTAATCTGGTGAAGTAGAGAGAGAACCTCTCGGGGATCAGAATTGACCCTCTCGTCTATTCACTCAGACACACACAGTACTGTTGTTTATGAATCTTTTATGGCCATGGTATTTTTCTTCCCTCTGCTTTCCCTTTGCTTTTCCATGCCACTTTGCACAGACTTCTGCCCCCGAGCATTTTCATCACCATCGCACGCAATCCCAGCCAAGGCCAGATCGCCAAGGCCGACCTTCATTGACAAAGCCACCTTGCCAAGAAATCCTTGCTGCTGCTGCCTTTTGAAGATATGGTATCAAGCACTTTCTCTGTCAGACTACATTTGTTAAGGTGGTTCTCTTTCAAGATCTTCACAAGAGAGGCTGAAGGAAAACAGGAGGGGAAGAAAAGAGACAGAATATCTTAACGTGTGAAGCTTGTGCGAAGCTGTGGCCCAAAGACATGTATGGTTTTGACACGGTTTCAAGCCGTCCTTTGGAGCTGTCTTTTGGTAGTATAGAGGGTTGATGAACATGTCTGTGAACCTCACAGAGAGAGAGAGAGTTTGTACAGTAGACATACCTTACACTTCCTCTACAGAAGCCTACATGGTCTCATTAGAATATAGTATGTAAAACATAGTGACATTTTACCATTTTAGACTAGCTAACACATTAATTATGTCACTGATGGTGACATATTGACCTCTTGTGTGAGTAGCTGGAGTAATTATTTGAATTTAGAAACATATTACTCTGGCTCTACCTACATCCTTACCTTTCAGCAAACCATTGACCACGCAACAACTAATTCACACTTGGAAAAACCATGTTGAGGTGACTTTCAGCCATTCTGTACAGTAGAAGCACTCCATTTAGTACATTACAGTTAATCAATTAACTGTTGGCTTGATGAATAGAGAGCAGAGCAGAAACTAGCAGTGCTGTCGCAGGTTTTAGACCCCTGGTCTCCTCTCCCCTGGTCTCCCCTCCTCTGGTCTCCTCTTCTCTGGTCTCCTCTCCTCTGGTCTCTTTTCCCCTGGTCTCCTCTCCCCTGGTCTCCTCTAACCTGGTCTGCTCTCCCCTGGTCTCCACTCCCCTGGTCTCCACTCCCCTGGTCTCCTCTCCCCTGGTCTCATCTAACCTGGTCTCCTCTCATCTGGTCTCCTCTAACCTGGTCTCCTCTAACCTGGTCTCCACTAACCTGGTCTCCTCTCCCCTGATCGTAAGCAGCTATTGATTTGGCTAAGAGTCACCTGACATCCTCCAGGAGAATAATGTGTAAATGTGGTGCACACACTGCACACACGCATCTGCATGGACTCATACACATACAGTTGAAGTCGGAAGTTTACATACACCTTAGCCAAATACATTTAAACTCAGTTTTTCACAATTACTGACATTTAATCAGAGTAAAAATTCCCTCTTTTAGGTCAGTTAGGATCACCAGTTTATTTTAAGAATGTGAAATGTCAGAATAATAGTAAAGAGAATCATTTATTTCAGCTTTTATTTCTTTCATCACATTCCCAGTGGGTCAGAAGTTTACATACACTCAATTAGTATTTGGTAGCATTAATTTTACATTGTTTAACTTTGGTCAAACGTTTCAGGTAGCCTTCCACAAGCTTCCCACAATAAGTTGGCTGAAATTTGTTCCATTCCTCCTGACAGAACTGGTGTAACTGAGTCAGGTTGTAGGCCTCCTTGCTCGCACACACTTTTTCAGTTCTGCCCACACATTTTTTATAGGATTCAGGTCAGGGCTTTGTGATGGCTACTCCAATACCTTGACTTTGTTGTCCTTAGGCCATTTTGCCACAACTTTGGAAGTATACTTGGAGTCATTGTCCATTTGGAAGACCCATTTGTGACCAAGCTTTAACTTTCTGACTGATGTCTTGAGATGTTGCTTCAATATATCCACATAATTTTCCTTCCTCATGACGCCATCTATTTTGTGCTCCAAACATAACGATGGACATTATGGCCAAACAGTTCTATTTTTGTTTCATCAGACCAGAGGACATTTCTCCAAAAAGTATGATCTTTGTCCCCATGTGCAGTTGCAATCCGTAGTCTGGCTTTTTTATGGTGGTTTTGGAACAGTGACTTCTTGCTTGCTGAGTGGCCTTTCAGGTTATGTCGATATTGGACTCGTTTTACTGTGGATATAGATAATTTTGTACCTGTTTCCTCCAGCATCTTCACAGGGTCCTTTGATGTTGTTCTGGGATTGATTTGCACTTTTCGCACCAAAGTACGTTCATCTCAAGGAGGAAGAACGCGTCTCCTCCCTGAGCGGTATGACAGCTGCCTGGTACCATGGTGTTTACATTTGCGTACTATTGTTTGTACAGTTGAACGTGGTACCTTCAGACGTTTGGAAATTGCTCCCAAGGATGAACCAGACTTGTGGAGGTCTACAATTTTGTTTCTGAAGTCTTGGCTGATTTCTTTTGATTTTCCCATGATGTCAAGCAAAGAGGCACTGAGTTTGAAGGTAGGCCTTGAAATACATCCACAGGTACACCTCCAATTGACTCAAATGATGTCAATTAGCCTATCAGAAGCTTCTGAAGCCATGACATAATTTTCTTGGAATTTTCCAAGCTGTTTAAAGGCACAGTCAAGTTCATGTATGTAAACTTCTGACCCACTGGAATTGTGATACAGTGAATTATAAGTGAAATAATCTGTCTGTAAACAATTGTTCGAAAGATTACTTGTGTCATGCACAAAGTAGATGTCCTAACCAACTTGCCAAAACTATAGTTTGTTAACAAGACATTTGTGAAGTGGTTGAAAAATTTGTTTTAATGACTCCAACCTAAGTGAATGTAAACTTCCGACTTCAACTACTTATTTAGTATTTGAAAGCATTTTTACTTATGTACTATATACCACTGGTGTTTTCCAGATGTTTTTTCTAGCAAAGTGCAAAGATGAATTAAGGTTGGGTGTGAGTTCTGCTTGAATTTGGTTAAAAGGACCGTGAATACGTTCATGCTTTGAGAACTTGTTACCATTCTCCTGTGTGTATCACACACACAGTTTTTTTTCTCTTGGAGATGATTCTGAACTGAAAATTCTATTCATTAAATTGAGTAAATGCATTCCTCGTTTTACGGAGTAATTCTTTGATTGACTATATGCTTATATTTAATAGGTCTGTTGGTAGTTGTTATTTACATTATACATTACATGTACCACCAAGACATCTCTGATCTGCTTGCCTCAATAAATGAAGGCTAGAACATTGGTTGCCAGGATTAACTATGTGTATCTAGTCTCGTAATAATTGCATAACGGTGCAAGTTAGACACATGTTCACTATAGTCATACGGAGGGGTGATGTAATGTAAGGTTCACTACCTTTGCTAGATTCCTCCAGAGACGTACGGGGCCGGTTGCATTCATTTACAAGCCCATTGAAAGAGAGTCTCTCCACCTGAAGAGTTAATCTCTACTCTCAGAACTCAGATCCCCATCAGTCTCATCACAGCCTGACACACACACACACACACACACACACACACACACACACACACACACACACACACAGACACACACACACACACACACACACACACACACACACACACACACACACACACACACACACACACACACACACACACACACTGCTTAATTAATTCCTACACAGTTTTTGTATTTTAGTAACTAACACCCTGATATCATGTCTAACACAATAATTATAACAGTTTTTTTAATTGAAGGCAATGGGTGTCTGATGTCCCATGGTGAGTATACCCAATTAAGAGAGGGTAACTTTATGTGGAAGTTGTGCAAATTCTGTTTTGCTGACTTTCTGATCATTCCCATGGTTGATAATTAGGCAAAGTGAATTCATCAAACCATCAAAGGTTAACAGATACCTGCAGGAATTTAACCTCAAATACAGTGTGAAGTCTGGTTAGCCAATTATTACAGGTCTGTGAAACTGAATAGCTAAGCAGCCTGTAATTCAATACAGTGCCATCCACATTTGACTCCATTGAGCACAGCTTGCTAAAGATCCTACTGTTGCCAATGAAGGATGCAATTTCACTATCCAAATACCCTAGCATTTTGGACTTTCAATTATTTGTCCATGTTTGCAAAATAATCATTATGCCTGTGATTGCTAATTACAAGGGTTGAATGAGAATAGCATTAACACAACGGGGTCTCAACTGTCCTCTACCATTACATGCAGGCAGGGGAGCTAGTCAAATACTTTGAAGCCTATAGATACTAAACTTTGGTTTAAGCAGTGTTTCGATGATAAATTGGGCATATGTTCATTTAGTATCACTTTACAAACTCTAAAATGTTGCTCTTTTCTCAAGCCTGCGATCCCTCATCGTTCCTCTTGTTCCCTAGGCAAAATCCACTCCCTGACTAGAAGTCCATAATGTCCTGTTCACGGACACTAGTGGTGCAGTTACAAGAAAATAAGCCATTTTATATCCCTTCAACTCTGTGAATGAAGAGGAGTCTCTCTTTTCAGTCCAGCAGCTTCCAGCCACAGGCCCATTCCGATCTGCTTTGTACCTGGGGAGAATGGATCCAGAGAGAGAGATTCAGGCCAATGCAGGAAAGGTGAGGTGATGGGAGAAGGGACACTTTGTACAGTCAGTACCTTAGTAATTGAATCACTCCCAGTCTGACTCTGCAGATTAAATCTTGGTCCACACTCCTCTACTCTGTACTCATTCAAACTACATGTCGGGCAGAGTCCCATTTTTCTTAGGGGATTGACAAATAAAACCATCAAAGGGTACAGAGGAGGTGCAAGAGGACAAAGCCCCAGCCTTCAAGGTTAAGGAAATGCAAAGGGAGCAGAAAAATGACTCTGTCCCCTGTGTCACTGCCCACCAAATATGATACACAATAACGTAATAAGGTTTAGAATATTTGATGAGTGTGTATATTTTTACAGTTAGGCCAAAAGGTAAGCTGTCAATGAAGTCGATAACAATTCACGGGCATGCAGCCACGAACAGTGGAGAGAGAGAGAGTGAGAAAAAGGAGGGACTGCACAGGAAATTAGCCAGGAGCAACATGAGAGATGATGCAGACATACACATGACCTTCACGTCATGCACACACTAGCTATAGCTGGACCACAAGTTGCAGGCAGAGCTTGTCTGTCTACACATGCACATGCACCCTTGTGTGCACACACACACACACACACACACACACACACACAGACACAGACACACACACACACACACACACACACACACACACACACACACACACACACACACACACACACACACAAGGCAGTAGTTTGTGCTGATGCAGAGAAATGTATTATTAAGTATATTCATTATTAAATAAGCACCATTTTACCGTGTAATTATTTTTTCTTTATTCTAACATGGCATTTCTAAGTAAATAACAGACTACAAAATAAATAAACCATTTGATTGCATAATCAAAACATTGTTGCTGTAAGTCTGGCCAGGCTGCTGAGCGATATTATTGACTCTAAGAAATTCTGATATAAGTCCCGTCATTATTCCATATAGGAGGCATATCTCAGCATCAGCAATCACTCTTTCTCTCCTATTATCTCTCTTTCATCTCACACCCTCTGACTTACTGTCTCTTTATTCTACCACCCTAGGGCCAAAGTTACTATACATTTGCACCGAGTGTCATTTTGATGAAGGCATGAAACCAAACAAAAAAGAGGATAAAGGTAACCTACCGATTAAGAAAAGTTGGCGAAAGTAAGGTAGTAAGGTAAGGCACCACCGAGCAGATTCAAATCATTAAAGCTTAAAAATTAGGTGGTTATTTGAATCAGTTGATTAGTGCTAGGGCAAAAATGTGCAACCATGCGGGGCCCCAGGACCGAGTTTGGGAAAGCTTGCTCTAGCCAACAACAGATACAGTGCGGGTAAATCTAATTTTATTTGTCACATACACATGGTTAGCAGATGTTAATGCGAGTGTAACGAAATGCTTGTGCTTCTAGATATTACCATGCAGTAATATCTAACAAGTAATCTAACAATTTCACAACAACTAGCTTAGTGGAAAGGAATGAATAAGAATATGTACATAAAGATATATGAATGAGCGATGGCCAAACGACATAGGTAAGATGCAGTAGATGGTATAGAGTACAGTATATACATATGAGATGAGTAATGTAGGGTATGTAAACATTATACAAAGTGGCATTGTTTAAAGTGGCTAGTGATACATTTATTACATCAATTTTGCATTATTAAAGTGGCTAGAGATGAGTCAGTATGTTGGCAGCAGCCATGTAAGTGATGGCTGTTTAACAGTCTGATGGCCTTGAGATAGATGCTGTTTTTCAGTCTCTCGGTCCTCGCTTTGATGCACCTGTACTGACCTCGCCTTCTGGATGATAGCGGGGTGAACAGGCAGTGGCTCGGGTGGTTGTTGACCTTGATGATCTTTTTGGCCTTCCTGTGACATCGGGTGATGTAGGTGTCCTGGAGGGCAGGTCGTTTTCCCCCGGTGATGCATTGTGCAGACCTCACTACCCTCTGGAGAGCCTTGCGGTTGTGGGCGGAGCAGTTGCCGTACCAGGCGGTGATACAGCCCGTGATACAGGATGCTCAGGATCCTGTGACACAGGATGCTCTCGATTGTGCATCTGTAAAAGTTTGTGAGTGTTTTTGGTGACAAGCCAAATTTCACCTCCTCCCTGTAGGCCGTCTCGTCATTGTTGGTAATCAAGCCTACCACTGTAGTGTCGTCTGCAAATTTGATGATTGAGTTGGAGGCGTGCATGGCCACAGAGTCATGGGTGAACAGGGAGTACAGGAGAGGGCTGAGAACGCACCCTTGTGGGGCCCTAGTGTTGAGGATCAGCGGGGTGGAGATGTTGTTTCCTACCCTCACCACCTGGGAGCGACCCGTCAGGAAGTCCAGGACCCAGTTGCACGGGGCAGGGTTGAGACCCAGAGACTCGAGCTTAATGATGAGTTTGGAGGGTACTATGGTGTTAAATGCTGAGCTGTAGTCGATGAACAACATTCTTACATAGGTATTCCTCTTGTCCAGATGGGTTAGGGCAATGTGCAGTGTTATTGCGATTGAGTCATCTGTGGATCTATTGGGGCGGTAAGCAAATTGGAGTGGGTCTAGGGTGTCAGGTAGGGTGGAGGTGATATGGTCCTTGACTAGTCTCTCAAAAAACTTCATGATGACGAAAGTGAGTGCTACAAAATAGAGTGCAACAAAATGGAGTCGTGGTCAGATTTTCCGAAAGGAGGGCGGAGGAGGGCTTTATATGCATCGCGGAAGTCAGAATAACAATGATACAGGGTTTTGCCAGCCCGGGTTACGCATTCAATATGCTGATAAAATTTAGGGAGCCTTGTTTTCAGATTATCCTTAAAATCCCTACCTATCATAAATGCATCCTCAGGATATGTGGTTTCCAGTTTACATAGAGTCAAATTAAGTTCTTTCAGGGCCGTCGATGTGTCAGCTTGGGGGGGATATACACGACTGTGATTATGATCGAAGAGAATTCTCTTGGTAGATAATGTGGTCGGCATTTGATTGTAAGGAATTCTAGGTCAGGTGAACAAAAGGACTAGAGTTCCTGTATGTTGTTATGATCACACCATGTCTCGTTAATCATAAGGCATACACCCCTGCCCTTCTTCTTACCAGAGAGATGTTTGTTTCTGTTGGCGCGATGCGTGATGAAGCCAGTTGGCTGTATCAACTCTGATGACGTATCCCGAATGAGCCATGTTTCCGTGAAACAAAGAACGTTGCAACCTTTGCTCTGATTTCGTCTACCTTGTTGTCAAGAGACTGGACATTGGCGGGTAGTATGCTCGGGAGCGGTGTGCGATGTGCCCGTCTCCGGAGCCTAACCAGAAGACCGCTCCGTCTGCCCCTTCTGCGGCGCCGTTGTTTTGGGTCGCTGGCTGGGATCCGGGTCGCCGGCTGGGATCCGATCCATTGTCCTGGGTGGTGGACCAAACAGAGGATCCGCTTCGGGAAAGTCGTATTCCTGGTCGTAATGTTGGTGAGTTGACATTGCTCTTATGTCCAATAATTCCTCCCGACTGTATGTAATAAAACGTAAGATTTCCTGGGGTAACAATGTAAGAAATAACACATAAAAAAACAAAACACTGCAAAGTTTCCTAGGAATGCGAAGCGAGGCGGCCATCTCTGTCGGCGCTGGAAGTGAAGTCTACATGATGAGATTATTATGGATGAGAGCAAAAATGTGTGTATTTGTCAAACAGAAGTCAAGCATTGATCATCATGTCGCCAGAATTGGACCCTCGAGATTTATTGGAAAGTAGCCTAATAAACTGCATGGTTTCCCGAGTCATAGTGGGAGGACGCACACCAAATCATTGCATGACTCGAAATGTACTTCGATATGAATGTTATTATAGTAATATTTGCACATAAGCCAATTCCCACATAAGTAATTTGACAGACACAAAAAGATCCCACCATGTCGAACAAACAAATGAGCTGTCAGCATTTATAAAATTACACTGAAAGGTCCTGTTTCCATCTCAGCTGTTGTGAATTATTTTCATACGATATGACTTTATTTGCCTAAACACTGTGGATGGAAACATGGTTTATGAAATGGTATCAATGGTGATAGCCAGTTGGCTCCATCCAATATTAAGAGGTTCTGCAAATACGAGACAGGGAGCTAAGCCAAGTCAAAGACCCAGAGACCTGGCAGTGGAGCCATAGGATCAGTCATAGGACCACCCCTCCAGGCCTTTCCCTCTGCATATCTAACACATCACTCATGTCAGGCAGCAGCTGCGGCAGCAACGTTGACTAGTTTCTCATTCCCAGTAAATACTGTATGTAGACACACATGCGGCAGTAGTCTGGACTTGATTAAGAAGGGCTGATGTGATGATGTTGGTTAGATTCACACACACAAAAGACTTGATTAAGAAGGGCTGATGTGATGATGTTGGTTAGATTCACACACACAAAAGCACACAAGCATGCACACAAATATCTCACCACCTCCTCTACATGCTATGCAATCTCCCCTTGCAGCATCAGCAATGAAAACTCTCCCTCCCTCCCAATCCTCCTAACCCCACCCCCCCCAACTCTCAACCCCATAGTAAATTCCTCATCTCCTCATCACTAATCGTGATCATAACTCAATGCGGTAGTTAATGGTGTTCTCCCGTTAACACAGGGCTTATGGCGAACTCACAGGGGACACGAGGAGAGTGCAGGAAAATGGCATTGATTTTACATAACAGAACACATTAGTGCCAGGCATACAGGCGTGTGTTCTGCTATATTTATAAGGATAGGAGAAGAAGACATACTGTACATATCCCATAATTATGTTTGATATGTGGCTTACAGAGAGAGAGAGAGAGAGAGAGAGAGCGAGAGAGAGAAGCAACTCCTACAAATATTGAAATTTACATGTTTTTTAGAGTGAAGTACATCGGGAAAAAGCAAAGTAATACTGAAAGAATGAATAGGAGACAAAACAAGCAACAAACGAAGAAGATAGGCTTTTGAAAAAGTAACAATTTTTCATAAAATTGTACAGTTATCTTAGCTAGCTGAATTGTTTTCAAGTTGCTAAGCAGTTGCTAGGGACTCTCCTGGAAGAAGCTAGAAGAAGCTTGCTCTCTCTTGTCAAAGCAGAGGTCATAGAACTCAGAGAAAACAAGCTTCAAGAGGAGGACACTGTCCAGAAACAAAAAGAAGAGATGAAACAGTTCAGGGAGGAGAGCAAAGCATGTATTGCTAAATTAGAAAGCAGAATGGACAAACTGAGTCAGACAAATGATGACCTCAGAGACCATCTGAGCACAACAAGAAAGGAGCTAGAACAAAGAAAGAGGTACATTGACACCCTCAACCAGCAGCTAGTCATTATGTCCTTTGCAACAA
The DNA here is from genome assembly GCF_045791955.1 of Oncorhynchus clarkii lewisi. NCBI lineage: Eukaryota > Metazoa > Chordata > Actinopteri > Salmoniformes > Salmonidae > Oncorhynchus > Oncorhynchus clarkii. Next base: position 24,494,327 of record NC_092151.1, on the reverse strand, counting down.
GAGAACATGTCCAACAGCTTGTTACAACACAAGCAGAACCTGAGACCAGCATGGCCTCCACCACACAGCCTGATGACACTGCACCAGCCTACCAGTCTGCTCCAGCCCAGATCAGCCAACCAGCATTCCAGTCTGCTCTAGCCCATATCTGCCTACCTGCTTCCCAGTCTGCTCCAGCACAGTGTGCTCCAGCCCCCCAGTCTGCTCCAGCCCAGGTCAGCCAACCAACCGCCCAGTCTGCTCCAGCCCAAGTCAGCCAACCAGCCTCCCAGTCTGCTCCAGCCCAGGTCAAACTACCAGCCTCCTAGGCTACTCCACCCAGACAATCACTCACAACTGCTATCCTTATTGATTAAAATGGGAAGTTCTTAGTCCAGGAAAGATGCTTCCCTAGACACCAGGTGTATAAGTTCTGGTGTCCTACAACTGAGAGTGCAATGCAGCTACTCAGTCAGACCAGGATCGACACCCCTGACAACATCATCATCCACACTGGCACAAGCGACCTTCATGCCGAAGGTGAAAATGTATCTGGGGCAGTTAGAAGAGTGCCAGAACGGGCACAGGCTATGTTCCCAACAACCAATATAGTTGTGTCCACCCTCCTACCAAGGAAAGACTTCCCAGGAAAGTTGATTGAAAAAATAAATCAACAGATCACTTTGGACTGTGCCTCACTGCTCAACGTTAGAACGGCTCACCACCCCACTCTGACATGTGAACATTTAGACAATAATGTACATCTTGATCAGGACCGTATCAGAACCTTTGACAAGGACCTAAAGGATGCAGCACTTGGCAGGGACACACACACCCACCACCCCAGCAGCAGAGGCTCCACTTTCTGAAACAACAGTACCAACACCATTCACAGGAAAGAAGAGATGGCTTATTACAGCACAGCTCTACAAGATCAGGCCTATCACAGCACAGATTTACCAGACCAAACCCGCCTCAGGACAGCACGACCAGACCCGGCCCATCACAACACAGCTCTACTAGACCCGGCCCATCACAACACAGCTCTACTAGACCTGGCCCATCACAACACAGCTCTACTAGACCCGGCCCATAACAACACAGGTCTACTGACCCGTCCCATCCCAACACAGCTCTACTGGACCCGTCCCATCCCAACACAGCTCTACTGGACCCGTCCCATCCCAACACAGCTCTACTGGACCTGGCCCATCACAACACAGCACTGACCACTACTCTAAGGTCAGGCAGAACACTACATGATGCAGTCCACACCATGTATCATTCAGATCATAGGCCTACGTATGCTGAGGTAACCTCTGGCAAAAGACACCTAGAACAATCAGAGATAGGAGAGGTGCGCCAACTACTGCATCTAATATGCAGACTACTGGGCTTGACAGACCCTTTAATTCGCTCACTCACACACACACACACACACACACACAAACACACACACGAACAGGGTTGCAGATTGCCTTGCATTGTACTTATTTTTGTGCAATCTTATTCCATTCAGATTAATTTGTTTACAACTATTCTTTATTTTATTTGCACTGGCATTATAATATGTATGTATGTATGTATGCATGTATGTATGTGTGTATGTGTGTATGTATGTAATATATTATTATTATTATTATTTTACTCTTCACATTTTGGTTATAAAACAACAAATCCAGAATTGATTAAAAACATCAAGGGACAGGACATCATAATCCTACTGGAAACATGGTGTCGTGGAGACATAGATACTCAGTGTCCCTCAGGCTATAGAGAAACTTTACTACCATCAATCAAACATAAAAATGTTAAACGGGGCCGGGACTCGGGTGGAATCATCATTTGGCATAAGCAGGACTTAGCACTGAATTAAATTAAAAAAGGTACTAATCACATTTGGCTAAAACTTAACAAAGATACATTCTATTGTGACAATGATGTATACATATGTGCAGCTTTATGCTCCTCCTTCAGATTCATCATAGTATGATGATCAGTTTTTTGACAATCTCCTTACAGAAATCATTACATTTCAGGCAGAGGCTAAAGTGCTTCTTTGTGGAGATTTCAATGCAAGAACAGGTTCTGAGCCTGACACTGATGCGGAGGTAACCACCACATATTATAAATAATAGAAACAGTCCTGACCAAATACTGAACAAAAATGGGAAGGAGTTAGTGCATCTCTGTCGAGCCTTAGGCCTGTACATGCTTGATGGTAGAATCAGAGGGGACTCTTTAGGTTGGTTTACTTACTGCTCAGCTCTTGGGTCAAGTGTAGTCGATTATGCCATCACTGACATTGACCCCTCCTCCATTAGTGCATTCACTATCAGACCACAGACACCATTGTCAGATCACAGTCAGATCAACATGTTTCTGAAGAAATTAACCGGCAAAATTCATAAAAACAGCCCAATAAACTCTACAACATAAACCAATCGTACAGATGGGCTCAAAACAGTGCATTCATTGAAACATTGAACTCAAATGAAATGATGAACTCTATACAGTTCTTCAATAACTCACAATACCAAAACAATAAAGAAAGTGTCAATTTTGGCTACTCAAAACATCAATTGCATGTTCCAAAAAGCAGCATCGAAAGCAAATTTGAGAAAACCAAAGAAATACAGCATCAGAAACAAAAAACAAAATGTTCGTAAAAATGGTTTTATAACGAATGTAAAACAATTAGAAAACACCTAAGACAAATGTCAAATGAAAATAAGTAGCAAAGCAACCCAGAGCTACGCTATGAATACTAAGAAACTCTGAAACAGTATAAACATACACTGAAACGCAAGAAATTGAATTACACCAACAAGACACTTGATGAAATTGAAAATGCAATTGACCAAAATCAGTTCTGGGACATGTGGAACAATTTAAGCACAACAAAGTCACAATAATTAGCCCTAGAAGATCAAGGAATTTGGGAAACTTATTTTGATTATCTTTACAAAAACATCCCACAAAAAGAACCAATCAGAAATTCAAGAAAAATTGAACATCCTTGAATCATTCATTAAAAACAATCAAATTCCATTAGATTACCCAATAACCCAACAAGAACTAAACGAAAAGCTAAAATCTCTAAAAATCAATTAATTAAATTAAATTAAATGCTGAAAAACAGCCCACCTGAGTTGCAAAATGCTTTGCTTAAATTGTTCAACATGGTTTTAACTTCTGGCTGCTTACCTGATGTCTGGAACCAGGGGCTCATCTCCCCTATCCACAAAAGTGGAGACAAATCAGACCCCAATAATTACAGGGGAATTTACGTAAACAGCAACTTGGGAAAGGTTTTCTGTAGCATTTTGAATTCAAGAATTCAAACCTTTCTTCAAGAAAAAAATTCAATAAGTAAATGTCAAATTGGCTTTTCTCCCTAACCATCGCACTACTGACCATATATGCACACCTTACACACACATTAATAAACATGTCCACCAAAAAAAAGAGGGCAAAATCTTTGCTTGCTTTATTGACTTTAAAAAAGCATTTGATTCTATTTGGCACAAAGGGCTATTCTACAAAATTCTCCAAAGTGGGCTTGGTGGTAAGGTGTATGACTTAAAACCTGTTAAGCCTACCCCCTCCTTTTTCAAACATTCTGTTAAAAATTGCGCAACTTTTCAGCGTCCTGCTACTCATGCCAGGAATATAGTATATGCATATGATTAGTATGTGTGGATAGAAAACACTCTGAAGTTTCTAAAACTGGTTAAATCACGGCTGTGACTATAACAGATCGTGTGTTTCATCGAAAAGCGCAAGAAAAACTGCTCACTGAAAGCTAAAAATAATGTCCATGCGTCACTTTCATGGATTGTTAAAAGGGCACAAAATTAATTATGGACCTGCATGCAATTCCTACAGATTCCACACGATGTCGCCATTGTCGTCATTATCCGGGGAGTTTTTTGTTGGTAAATCCAACTAACTGGATTCCATTTCTTCCGGTCTCCGCCAGGATGTTTTGAAGTGCACATTGTCGGCCATTGATTTGAAGACGAGGAGCTATTGAATACACATCGCCCTGTAATCATTTTGATAGATTATAAACGTTTACTAATACCTAAAGTTGGATTACAAAAGTATTTCGAAGTGTTTTGTGAAAGTTTATCGTCAACTTTTTTAATTAAAAAAAATGACGCTGCGTTTTAAAACAATGTTTTTTTCTGAATTGCACAGCTTCCATAGATGGCTATTTTGGGTATATATGGACCGATTTAATCGAAAAAAAAGACCCAATAGTGATGTTTATGGGGCATATAGGAGTGCCAAGAAAGAAGCTCGTCAAAGGTAATGAATGTTTTATATTTTATTTCTGCGTTTGTGTATCGCTGGCTACGCTAAATCTTTTGTTTACGTCGCATTCAGGCATTTTGGGGTGTTGCATGCTATCAGATAATAGCTTCTCATGCTTTCGCCGAAAAGCATTTTAAAAATCTGAATTGTTGGCTAGATTCATTTGCAGTAGCGCATTTGCATTTCCAGGTGCCTAGTTGAGACATCTGCGTCTCAAGTAGGATCAAGAAGTTTTAATAAAATGTAGGTACACAGAAAACAAGTGTGCAATAAAAACCAAAGAACAGAATCCCTTTCACAACGTTGAAGTGGGAGACAAGGTTTTCAACATAACCTTAATATTCTATAGCAATATTGCCATAATAGGGCCCTGGCAGTAAAAAAAAAAAAAAAGAAAATCATGATTTCCCCCCCAAAAAACAGATGTCAGAAACACAAATATAAATTCACCCTGAACAACACCATAATTGAACACACAAAAAATTACAGATACCTTGGTCTGACCATATCTGCATCGGGAAACTTTAATATGGCAGTGAATGTACTCAAAGAAAAAGCCCGCAGAGCATTGTACGCAATAAAAAATGAAGTTATTCAATATCAACATCCCAATTAGAATTTGGACCAAAATATTTGACAGTGTATCCTACCAATAGCTCTTTACGGAAGTGAGGTTTGGGGGCCACCCAATTCTGTCGGAAAATTCTACAATTCTACAAGTCCAGAGAAATATACCAACCATATGCATGTATGTCACGTTCTGACCTTTATTTCCTTTGTTTTGTCTTTATTTAGTATGGTCAGGGAGTGAGTTGGGGTGGGCAGTCTATGTGTGTTTTTCTACGTTGGGGTTTTGAGTTCAGCCTAGTATGTTTCTCAATCAGAGGCAGGTGTCGTTAGTTGTCTCTGATTGAGAATCATACTTCGGTAGCCTGGGTTTCACTTTTGAGTTGTGGGTGTTTGTTTTCCATGTGTATTTTTTTTGCCACACGGTACTGTTTCGGTTTCGTTCATGTTCACGTTTATTGTTTTGTATTTTCATAGTGTTCAGTTCATATCTTAAAATAAAACGTTATGGACACTTACCACGCTGCGCATTGGTCCTCCGATCCTTCTCCCTTCTCCTCCTCAGAAGAGGAGGAGGAATGCCGTTACAATGTAGGGCAGAATTGGGCCACTTTCCAGTGGTAATGAAAATACAGAAAAGATCATACAAATTTTGGCTACATCTAAATTCAAGCCCAGAAACGAGCCCTCTCCGTCAGCTGGTGTTGGACCTAACCAACCAAGCTGACACCAGCACTGCTTCAAAAGAAAGAATTCCAATAAACAAAATCGTGAACCAATCAGAATACTTATATTTACAACATTGGAAAAACTAAACAAAATCCCAAAGCAAACCAAATTGCTATCTGACACTAAACAGAGAATATGAACAGGCTGATTATCACTACTCTGTCAGAGATACGAAGCAGAGACAGATCCTTACCAAGTACAGGCTGAGTGACCACCAATTAGCAATAGGAACCGGCAGACATAAAAAGACATGGCTACCCAAAGAGGAGTGTGTATGTGGTCACTGCACGACAGGGGAGGTAGAGACAGAGATGCACTTTCTCCTTTACTGTGAGAAATAATCCTCACCAAGAGATTCAATATTCACAGAAATGACTACATTTATTCCAAATTTTAACGTATTAAACCCAGAGGAAAAACTAAAAATACTCATGGGCGAAGGAGCAATAACTCCTCTTGCAGCCAAATATGTATTTGCCTGCCATAGCCCGAGGGACACTGAATAATAACATCTGCATAGTGAATAGTAACTTACTCATTATTAGTATCATTGTCATTACTATTATTGTTATTACTATTATTGTTATGTCTATTATTATTGTTGTTTATCATTCCAAATAGTAGTGGTATGGGTAGTAGGGTGATGGTAATGAAAGTAGTTTAATGATGGTGGTGGTGGTAGTAGTAGTAATAATGATGATGGTAGTTGTAGTACTGATGTAATGATGAATATGACAGTTATTTAGAAATAAGTTCGTAATAGTTTCATTTTCCATGTTTAGCTTTTAATATTTATTACATTTCTAATATATTGTTGTTATTTTTGTATTTATTTTATTTTTATTATTTATTACCATTTTATATTATTATTATTATTATTTGTTATTGTTTATAATTTTATTACAGTGTATATTGTATACATTTTTGCTTTGGCAATATTGACACAATGTTTTTCATGCCAATAAAGCAGCTTGAATTTGAGAGAGAGCGAGAGAGAGAGAATTAAAAGGAATGACAAATGTCATGAAGCATTCAGACATATGCAGGAAAGGTGATGGGAGAAATGACACTTCGTACAGTCGGTACCTTAGTAATTTAATCACTCCCAGTCTGTGACTCTGCAGATGCAATCTTGGTCCAGACTGCTCTACTCTGTAATCATTCAAACTACTGAAGCCTATAGGCTGGACATGTAAAGAGTTGGTCCCATGTTTCATGAGCTGAAATAATAAATCCCAGAAATGTACCATACGCACAAAAAGCGTATTTCTCTAAAATGTTTTACACATATTTGATAATCCATCCACCTGGCAGGTGTGGCATATCAAAAAGCATGATCATTACACAGGTGCACCTTGTGCTGGGGACAATAAACGGCCACTCTAATATGTGCCGTTTTATCACACAACACAATACTGCAGATGGCTTAAGTTTTGAGGGACTGTAGAATTGCCATGCTGACTGCAGAAATGTCCACCAGAGCTGTTGCCAGAGAATTTAATGTTAATTTCTCTACCATAAACCATCTCCAATGTCCTTTTAGAGAATTTGGCAATAGTTCCAACCGGCCTCACAACCACAGACCTCGTGTATAGCATTGTGTGGGCGAGCAGTTTGCGGATGTCAACAATTTAAACAGAGTGCCCTTTGGTGGCATTGTGGTTATGGTATGGGCAGGAATACGCTAAGAACAACGAACACAATTGCATTTTAACGATGGCAATTTGAATGCACAGAGATACCGTGACAAGATCCTGAGGCCAATTGTCTTGCCATTCATCCGCTGCCCTCACCTCATGTTTCAGCATGATAATGCATGGCCCCATGTCGCAAGGATCTGTACACAATTCCTGGAAGCTGAAAATGTCCCATGGCCTGCATATTCACCAGAAATGTCACCCACTGAACAACTTACACAGCCATTGAAGAGGAGTGGGACAACATTCCACAGGCCACAATCAGTAGCCTGATCAACTCTTTGCGGAGGAGCTGTGTCGTGCTGCATTAGGCAATTTGGTGGTCACACCAGATACTGACTGGTTTTCTGATCCACACCCCTACTTTTTCTTTAAGGTATCTGTGACCAACAGATTCATATCTGTATTCCCAGTCATGTGAAATCCATAGATTAAGGACTTATTAATTAATTAATTTCCTTATATGAACTGTAACTCAGTAAAATCTTTCAAACTGTTGCATGTTGCGTTTATATTTTTGTTCAGTATATTTAACCGTATGAGCAGCTTGCTTGCGTCAACTCATTCAAATACTTTAATCCGAAAATAAATAGCAACAACTGAAATCTGTCTAACCTCTGGGAATATGACCAGTTTTCTAGGAAACAATGAAGAATAAAGTGTTTCTGTATGTTATTCTGAGTTAGTGTTTTGAATGGTAAATGTGGTTAATTGGGGTTCAACCATGGAGTAGAGTAGCCATAGAGTTTCCTGCTGTGGCACTAATTGAGAGCAATATGTGGCTGCTTAAAGCCCTCTGAACAAACAAGTTTTCTGCACATTTGCGCACGCACACACTCACACACACACAACCAGCCCCTCCCACACAAGCTGAAGATCAGCAAAGCTTTTATCGGAGGCTCGCCAGCACAGGTTGCCACGCAACTCTAAACTCCCTGGATTTGCCTCCACTTATTCCACAGCGCTACATTCGCCAATCCAGTGTGCCACTGCACCGCCTCAATTGGTTTAATTAGATCCAGGAGCCTTAACACAGGGATGAATTTCACACAGAGCAGTGTTGCGTGTACACGAACGCCAAATATCCTGTGTGCGCCCGCTATACCCGCCAATTAAACGTTTGATAGTCATTCATCACTATTAATCGTATTCATGCCACGCACAGGGCCCAGGTCTTAAAAGTTAATTTCATATTCTCTACATTCCGCCATATGCCCATTCGCATATTAATCACAGGATTTAAATCACGAGACATGATTTGTCACTAATAGACTGTACAATGCATTTTTATCAGCTTTCTTCATTTATTTTTTATCTTTCGACAGGTGCTTATAGCTGACACTGGGCTATCTAATTAATTAACAGTCAACGGGCTAGCCACAGTCAGATTCATTGAACTGTTTTATATTGATGACTGCCTGCTGAATAGGAAATACATTTAATAGTGTAATACTGTATTACCACAGAAAAGGCTCTGATTCTGACAGAAGGCTGCAGTATGAGGAGTTGCAAATATACTGTATATTTCTCCATATACTGTGTATGCCTTTTCTTAGGTTGCCAGCATAAAGAACATCATAGAGGAAAAATGATTCTATGCATACCCTATTGCAGAACCTAAGCCTGTCTAATGCAAGAATACAGGGGTCTTTGTATTTCCTGCTTAATCCTCCGTAAGCATTTCCCTGAATCCCGGATCCTCAGGAAATTGCATCCTCTTCCTCCCTCATCCCTTTCTCAGTTGTCAAGAGGGGAGGAAGAAGGATGGAGGAGAGAAAAGAGAGAAAAAATGAGTGAATTATCGCTGAGCCGATGCTTAGTGATGCCTAAAGTCTAATTACGTTTCTGCCGCTGTTTTAATAGGGTTTACACAAGGTGCTATGGCAACCATGTGGTCGGGACTAGGGAGGGAGAGAGTAGAATGTTGTGATGGGGGTTATATAGAAGTCAGGGCTGCAGAATAGGGGCCTGATTCACCACAGAATAATTATTTTTTGAAAGAAAGCAACCTGAGACAACGATAGGTAAATCCGTCCCTGGGTACAACTGGAGTAAGATGAATGGCAGTCGGGTGTAAGAGATGGGTTTGGAGGACCAGACCAGCTTAGCGCGTCAGCCAGATAGGGATGGCCAACATTTGCCCTGGAGAACCCTGATCATGTGAAATGTGTTCTAATTACCTCCCCACGCTGCTTTGATCTCAAATTGTCCCCAACATCATGTGTTCTATATAGATTCAGTTTTGATTTGAATAGCGGCTCTAATCCAGGCCAAGGCCACCCTTTCCCCAAAGCCCTGTCGTGAATTGGACCATTTTCCTGTCCTGTTAAGCATTCAATGTGTAGTGAGTACTTTTGGGTGTCAGGGAAAATGTATGGTGTAAAAAGTACATTATTGAATGTAGTCAAGTAAAAGTTGTCAAAATAAATAGTGAAGTACAGATACCCCAAAAAACTACTTAAGTAGTACTTTACACCACTGGTGGCTTGTGACCTGTGTTTTTTTTAACAGATTAATCTTCTATAAGAATGCTGTGTACATATCAACAAACTTCTTAACAGAGCACAGAAACATATTCAAATTCATCATCAATGTCCCTCAGTGTTAGAAAGTAAGGAAAAAAACAGGGGTTAAACACTTTGCAACAGAAGTCTAAATGTTGGTGTACGTTCGAAGTAACTAGATCTCCATTTAAAGGTGCTATCCTCAGACAATCATGTGGGAGCCCTAGATGAAGGAGTGCAGGAAGTTCACACTTCAGTAATTGACTTGCTGGCGCACAGATCTGGACAGGCAGACGTCTAGCGATAGCACGGGAGATCTGACACTACTCCTATGAACCCCCCCCCCCCCCCCCCCCCCCTCGCCCCCTCCATCTCGGCGTTAGAGGTAGGGAAAAAATACAACTTTTAAGTGTGATTATCATTACATGGAGGAACTCAACACATCTTGCATCTCAAAGAGAGACCTTACATGGGTCTTAATCTGAAGTGTGTGTGTTTTTCAAGGAGAGCTAGGCGAGTCCAATCAAAGAGGAAGATGCTTTCTGGCTGGGATTGGAAACAGCCGCCCCATAAAACCCAATCTCTACCCTAAAAATAAGCGATAATGCTATGCTGAATAGGCTGACAAACATGGCTGACACTGAGCTAGACAGACAATAATCTGCCTGAAATTCAGTTCTCTCGGGGGGAAACAAGGAAGGAGCAAAACAAAATTATTCCTCTGTGCCCTCTCTCTTGCTTCTCCTTCTCCTCTATCTCTCTGACTCTCTTGCTTTCTCTCTCTGCCTGCCTCTCTCTCTCTCTCTCTCTCTCTCTCTCTCTCTCTCTCTCTCTCTCTGTCTCTCTCTCCCTCTCTCTCTGTCTCTCTCTGTCTCTCTCTCCCTCTCTCTCTCTCTCTGTGTCTCTCTCTGTCTCTCTCTCTCTCTCTCTCTCTCTCTCTCTCTCTCTCTCTCTCTCTCTCTCACTCAGCCTGTCTCTCTATCTCGGTCTCGAAATAAACACTAATCTGTGACCGTCTCGATTCGCTTTGGACTTATTATCGTGCGTTGACGCCTTTGCAGCAGTGTGTTAGCTCTCCGAGTCAGAGCTTAGCGTATTCCTCTGGGGATTTTTCCATTTGCTGATGTTATCGCTAACAAACCCATGCAGAGCCTAACCCCCATGACCATGTTTATTAATGGACAGCCATTTCACTGGCCTCCTCTTTCTCTCAGATGTGAAGTTTGTCATGCGGCTGATGCAAGAAAACATAGGCAGACTGTAAAATAAGGTGAATGTAGAGTTGTGAGCAGAGAGCTGTGGAGTTGCTGCTTCATTTGATTTGCATGAGTAAGACAATGATCAAATGATGAAGAGTTCAAAGGATGAAAGACTCACTCGTCTCTCTTGGAAGAATAGACTCTCACTAAAGCTGTTTTAACAGTTTTTCTGTAAAGCTCTTCTTTTCACTCTCTCTTTCTTTCACCCACCCACGCATGCACGAGCTCAAGCACACACACACACACACTCACACACACACACACACACACACACACACACACACACACACATACACACACACTCGTGTACATACACATGTACAGACTCACTCTCATACACAATAAACAAACCTGGCTTATATAAAGTTAATTGAATGGAGCATTACTGCAGGCAGTTAGGTTTTGAGAGGCTGTGTCTTTGAGAGAGCTGGAGGACAAAGCCTGATTCACTGGGTTGGAGGAGGAACAGGCTCTATGGGGCGTCATTGTTTGGCCAACTCAAGGAGAACCGGACTTGAATCAGCGTCCAATAAAATTAGCTCAAATTCGGGCTTTGAAATTGCAAAGCCATTGGTGGATTGTGTAAACACTTCAGAGCATAAGAGGGACTTAAACAGCGTTATTCTGCTATTATTTCAAAGTCGTTCTGTCAGACTCGCAAGTGCAAGAATGTTCAGTGATTAAACAGACTTCCAGAAACAGCGCTGTCAGAGTGTGTGTGTGTGTGTGTGTGTGCGTGTGTGTGTGTGTATTCATGGTTATGTCTATCTGATGTGTGTATACACAGTCATAGCCATAAATAAAGTATGACTCCATCTGCTCCTCAGCTGTACCAGTGCAGTTTGTAGGATACATGTCTACTACAGTACTTCATCGACTGAGAGCTACTCAATAATGCAGGACCAAATAAGACCTGGCCAACGAGACACAGGAACTTACATAACCCTGTGAATTACAGTGCATATGTGAGTGTCCATGCTTGCGTTAAAGTGTGTGTGTACTGTAGTTTTGGGGGGTATCTGTACATCACATATCTATTTATATTTTGACATCTTTTACATTTACTTCACTACATTCCTAAAGAAAATAATGTACTTTTTACTCCATACATTTTCCCTGACCCTCAAAAGTACTAGATTTCGAATGCTTTTCAGGATAGGAAAATAGTCCAATTCATAGACTTATCAAGAGAACATCCCTTGTCATCCCTACTGCCTCTGATCTGGTGAACTCACTAAACACAAATGCTTCATCTGTAAATGATGTCTGAGTGTTGGAGTGTGCCCCTGGCTCTCTGTAAATAAATACAAATGTGAAAATCACGACGTCTGGTTACCATAACAGCATAATATAAAGAATGTGAAATTATTTTACTTTTGTTATTTTAGCAATAACATTTACTTTTGATACAACCAGATACATGTTTTTCATGAGCTTTCCACACCTGGATTGTACAATACATGCCCATTATTATTTTCTAAATTCTTCAAGCTCTGTCAAATTGGTTGTTGATCATTGCTAGACAACCATTTTCATGTCTTGCAATAGATTTTAAAGTAGATTTATGTCAAAACTGTAACTCGGGCTCTCAAGGACATTCACTGTCTTCTTGGTAAGTCACTCCAGTGTAGATTTGTCCTTGTATTTTAAGTTATTGTCCTGCTGAAAGATGAATTCATCTCCCAGTGTCTAGTGGAAAGCAGACTGAACCAGGTTTTCCTCTAGGATTTTGCCTGTGATTAGCACCATTCTGTTTTTATCCTGAAAAAAGCCCCAGTCATTTAATGATTACAAGCATGCACTACAAAATGATGCAGTCACCATTATGCTTGAAAGTATGGAGTGGTACTCAGTAATCTGTTGTATTGAATTTGGCCCCAACATAACACTTTGTATTCAAGACAAAAAGTGTATTGCTTTGTCAATGATTTTTTGCAGTATTGCTTTAGTGCCTTGTTGCAAACAGGATGTATGTTTTGGAATATTTGTATTCTGTACAGACTTCCTTCTTTTCACTCTGTCATTTAGGTTAGTACTGTGGAGTTACTATGATGTTGTTGATCCATCCTCAGTTTTCTCCTATCACAGCTATTCAACTCTGTAACTGTTCTAAAGTCACCATTGGCCTCATTGTGAAATACCTGAGCGGTTTCTTTCCTCTCCAGCAACTGAGTTATGAAGGACTCCTGTATCTTTGTGGTGACTGGGTGTATTGATACACCAAAGTGTAATTAATAACTTCACCATGCTCAAAGGGATATTCAGTGTCTGATTTTTTATTTATACCCATCTACCAATAGGCGCCCTTCTTTGCCAGGCATTGGAAAACCTCCCTGGTCTTTGTGGTGGAATCTGTGTTTGAAATCCACTGCTCGACTGAGTGACCTTACAGGTAATTTTCTGTATAGGGTAAAGAGACAAGACAATCATTAAAAAATTATGTTTAACACTATTATAACACACATAGTGAGTCAGGGCGTAAGTTGAGGTGGGTAGTCTATCTTCATTTTTCTATGTTGCGTTTATGTGTTTGGCCTGGTATGGTTCTCACTCAGAGGCAGGTGTCGTTCGTTGTCTCTGATTGAGAATCATACATAGGTAGCCTTTTCCCAACTGCGTTTTGTGGGTGATTATTTTCTGTTCAGTGTTTTTCCATTCACCGTACAGGACTGTTTGTTTGTCGTATTTTTGTTTAGTGTTCAGTTATTTTATTAAAAACATGGACACTTACCACGCTGCGCATTGGTCCTCCTCTTCTTCCACCTACGATGAGCGTTACAATTTAAGCTTGCTATATCAAATGGTTGAATACTTATCGACTTGAGACATTTAAGCTATTTGTAATTAATTTGTGAAACAATTCTAAAAATACAATTCCAATTTGACATTATGGGGTATTACACTTCATGACCAAAAGTATGTGGACACTTGCTCATCGAACATCTCATTCCAAAATCATGGGCATTCATTTGGAGTTGATCCCCACTTTGCTGCTATAACAGCCTCCACTCTTCTGGGAAGGCTTTCCACTAGATGTTGGAACATTGTGGCGGGGACTTGCTTCCATTCAGCATGACAAAAGTCCTTCCCCAAACTGTTGTCACAAAGTTGGAAGCACAGAATCATCTGGAATGTCATTGTACGCTATAGCATTAAGATTTCCCTTCACTGGAAGTAAGGGTCCTAGCACGAACCATTAAGAACAGCCTCAGACCATTATTCCTCTTCCACCAAACTTTATAGCTGGCACTATGCATTCAGGCATGTAGCGTTCTCCTTGCATCCGCCAAACCCAGATTAATCTGTTGAACTGTCAAACACATTTCCACTGCAGAGTCCAATGTCGGCGAGCTTTCCACAAATTCAGCCGATGCTTGGCATTGCTCATGGGGATCTTAGGCTTGTGTGCAACTGCTCGGCCATGGAAACCGATTTCATGAAGCTCCCGATGAACAGTTCTTGTGTTGATATTGCTTCCAGAGGCAGATTTTTACTTGCTACGCGCTTCAGCACTCAGTGGTACCGTTCTGTGAGATTGTGTGGCCTACCACTTCACGGCGGAGCCGTTGTTGCTCCTAGACGTTTCCACTTCACAATAACACATACCGGGGCAGCTCTAGCAGGGCAGAAATTTGACTTGTTGGAAAGGGGGCATCCTATGAAAGGGCTACGTTGAAGGTAACTGAGCTCTTCAGTAAGGCCATTCTACTGCCAATGTTTGGCTATGGAGATTGCATGGCTGTGTGCTTGATTTTATACACTTGCCAGCAACGGGTGTGGCTGAAATAGCCAAATCCACTAATTTGAAGGGATGTCCACATACTTTGTATTTAAGGTGTATTTGTAGACCACTGACAAAAAAATCTCTATTTAATCCATTTAAAATGCAGGCTGATAGGCAACAAAATGTTGAAAAATTCAAGGGGTGTAAATACTTTCTGAACGCACTGTACGTACATAAGCCCACTCTAACTGTCCTGTTACACCAGATGCACAATGTTTGCAGAGTGTGAAACCAGGCCACAGAGCTGAAGCCTAGGCATTAGTTGAGGGCTCTAACATAGGTCTTCAGGTCACAGGCAAAATAAATAATCCAAATTGACTTACATTCTGGACGCATGGCCATAATTCGATTTGGATATAAAACGTTTGCTAAATGGCATATACTGTAAATACATTCAGGTCCAGAATTATTGGCAACCTCTGAGCAAAAAAACATGAAAATTATAATAATTTATACTAATACAATTGCTCAGAGAAATAAATGCTGTTTAACAGGCAATACAAAAAAAATATTAACAGCCCCGTTTTCAGTACTTTTGACCCCTATTTATTTGAGATGTTTTAGATTTTTACAAAATGTCTTTTGCTGAGCATTTGTATATAATTTTTTTCTCATCTGTATCAAGGGTGCCAATAAAAGACCTGACTGTATGTTATATATTATATTACATACGTGCATTTCCCATCCATATCCCAGTTTATACATTCTCACCGGTTTATACATTCTCTTAGCTGATGATGTCGCAGTCTGAGAGTGAAACCCTACAACAGCCATGTACAGTAATTGCAAACCCGTGACCAAACACCAGGACTGTTATTTCTGCAGAGTGTGACAAAGCTCTATTGTAAATGTACATGTTATTACTTTCTCTGCTGTGTCTTTGCATAAGTTGTTAAGGGGGTCAGTCACCAATATCATGTAACTCCCGGAGACAAATCCTGAATTATATTACCTCTAGTACCTCTGAGTACATTGCCTGTACCATAGAGATCTGTGTTTTTGTCTCATAGTCTTAGGCTGGGTTTGACACTGACACTAAGAAGTCTGTTCGATTTGCAGAGCAGCATGTCTTGGATGGAGTTGACACTTCCACGTAATACAGCAGTGTGCAACTCTCTGCAATAGTGCATCTACTGTACACTGGGTGTACAAAACATTGACACCTGCTCTTTCCATGACATAGACTGACCAGGTGAATCCAGGTGAAAGCTATGATCCCGTATTGATGTCACTTGTTAAATCAGTGTAGATGAATGGTAGGAGACAGGTTAAATAACGATTTTTAAGCCTTGAGACATGGATTGTGTATGTGTGGCATTCAGAGGGTGAATGGGCAAGACAAAACATTTAAGTGCCTTTGAACGGGGTATGGTAGTTTGTGCCAGGCGCACCAGTTTGTGTCATGAACTGCAACTCAGCTGGGTTTTTCACACTCAGCAGCTTCCCATGTGTATCAAGAATAGTCAACCACCCAAATGACAACCAGCCAACTTGACAACTGTGGGAGGCATTGGAGTCAGCATGGGCCAGTATTCCTGTGGAAAGCTTTCGATGCCCCAAAGAATTGAGGATTTTCTGAGGGCAGAAGTATGTGTATGGGTGTGGAGGGGTTCCTTAATGTTTTGTACACTCAGTGTAGCCAGTAACACACATGTAGGCCTAAGGCCTGAGACAAATGTATGCCTGTACTGTAACTAGAATGGGATCATCATGCAGTTCTGCCCTCCCCTACATTTAATCTTTACTGATCCTGGTTCTGCTGCAAGTCGTTACATTGCCCAGATGTCTGGTGTGTTTGCAGGTTTCAAGGGGTTTGTTGTTGTTGTTGTATCTCATGTATTCATTTCAGTTGGTGTGTTTGGGGTGTGTGTGGAGCAAGTGTGAGCTTTTGACACTGTGATGGCAACTTCAGTGTGTGTATGTGCATGTCTGAGTATATGCATGCGTGTGACTGTGTGAGAGAACATGCTAATGTATAGAATAAATCAGCAACATCTCGGAGGCCATCTCTTCATACTGTATCTGGTGAGAACTGGAGGTTGTTACAGCCTTCTAATGAATCTCCATCACACTGCAGTTCACTCAGAATCACTGAGAGTTACTGATCTAGAGAACTGAAAATGGTAAATGATTTAAGTGTGGGTCCAAGATGTTAAATAATTGGTATTGGAAAGGAATTGATAAAGAACGTATTATGTTTATCTGATCAAATGTATCAAAGATAGTATTTCAGAGTGATTGATGGAGTAATGGTAGATGCACCAGACAACATGTGAATACATATAGTATAAAGCCACAGAAAAATAAATACAAAATTCTCAGTTATCTCCTATATACATGTATATTGTTGTAATAAATAGCTTCTTATTCAAGAGCGTGAAGGAATGAATCTCCCTCTGTGATCCCATCTCAGATCATCAAGGTATTCCGATGATATCCTCCCCTTGGAATAAGTGGTGTCGTGGCTTCTCAGTTTAGCTATGGTAATAAGTTGTGATTATTCTCAGGTTTCTCCCACCACACAGGGGATGATTCTAAAGATGTCCATGTAACAATTCATCATTTTGTTCCATTTTCACTCACCAAGCAGCTATTGCAAAGTGGCGAGATTAAACGAGGAAGAGAGGGAAGGAAAAAATGGAAAACAACAGGATGTTTCTTATCGTATTCTTTGATCTAGGTTTTGCTTGACACAAATGATTAAAAGCGTTACAAATGGAGAGAGATGGAGTTCCCCTTTAAGCGGCTTTAGCCCAACTTGCAGCTTCACTGTGTTCTGTTCTCTACTCAGGGCTCTCGTTTAGAATGGAAAACACACCAACTGTCTTCTTCCTCTCTCTTTTCTCAAACCCCCTTATCATCTCACACTTTGTCATGCCAGTACTGATGAAGTGATGCACCAGTCAAACACACATACGCACAAGCGCATAACACATACAGTGTCTTGCAAAATTATTCAGACCCTTCGAATTTCTTCACATTTTATTGTGTTATACAGTGGGATTAAAATGTATTGAAATAAAAATGGTCAACAATAGATTGTCAACAATCTACAGAAAATACTCTGATGTCAAAACGGAAGACAAATTCAAAAAGTATTTTTAAAGTATTTAAAAGTATTCACCTACCTGAGTCAATACATGTTAGAAACAACTTTGGCATTGATTACAGCTGAGTCTTATTGGGTTAGTCTTTAAGAGATTTCCACACCTGGATTGTGCATTTTTTGCCCATTATTCTTTTCAAAATTCTTCAAGCGCTATCAAGATGTTGGGGATGTTGGACAGCAGTTTTCAAGTCTTGTCATAGATTTTCAAGCTGATTTAAGTAAAAAATGTAACATGGAAACTAAGGAACATTCACTGTATTTTTGGTAAGCAACTCCAGTGTCGATGTGGACTTATGTTGCAGGTTATTGTACTGCTGAAATATGAATTCCTCTCCCAGTTTCTGTTGTAAAGCAGACTGAAGCAGGTTTTGGTATAGGATTTTACCTGTGCTTAGCTCCATCCCGTTTCTTTGCAGCCACCACCATGTTTGAAAATGATGAGGCAGTTTCTCAGTGATGTGTTGTGTTGGATTTGCGCCAAACATAAGGCTTTGCATTTAGGCCAAAAAGTGTATTCCTTTGCTGTTTTTTTTATTTTTTAGAATAACTTTAGTGCCTTGTTTCATACAAGATGCATGTTTTGGAATATTGTATATTCTGCATATTTGTATTTTTCTTTTAACTCTGTAATTGAAATAATTATTGTGGAGTCACTACAATATTGTTGATCCAGCCTCAGTTCTCCCATCACAGCCATTGAACTCTGTAGCTGTTTTAAAATAAATGGCCTCAGGGTAACATCCCTGAGCAGTTCCATAACTATCCTGCAGCTCAGTTCAGAAGGATGACTGTATCTTTGATGTGTCTGGGTGGTTTAGTACATAATCCACAACATAATTATTAACTTGAACATGCTTAAATATATATTCAGTGTCTGATTTGTTATTGTTACCCATCTAACACTGACTTTCTTCATAAGGCTTTTCGAAAAGCTCCCTGGTCTTTGTAGTTTAATCTATGCTTGAAATGCAATACTTGTATCATGACACAAGGCGAGATCCAGATGCAGACACAGGAGGCAGATGGTTGGAGTCTTACAATGTTTATTAATCCAAAAGGAGTAGGCAAGAGAATGGTCGTGGACAGGCAAAAGGTCAAAACCAGATCATCAAATCAAATGTATTTATATAGCCCTTCTTACATCAGCTGATATCTCAAAGTGCTGTACAGAAATCCGGCCTAAAACCCCAAACAATGCAGGTGTAGAAGCACGGTGGCTAGGAAAAACACCCTAGAAGAAACCTAGAGAGGAACCAGGCTATGAGGGGTGGTAAGTCCTCTTCTGGCTGTGCCGGGTGGAGAATTATAACAGAATGTTAGGAACCCCCTTTTCCCAGCAGCCTAACACTTTAGGTTTATTTTATTGTCAAACACACGGTAATGGGGTGTGGGAAAAAGGGGCTGAGCTGGACCCAAGGAGGAGAAATAATAAATATCCAAAAAAACCTAAATTAGTCTTACTGGGTAAAGAACAGCTAGCTAACTAACCAATAAAATCTAGTGGGTGCTCCGCCCAGGTCTAACTAGGGTATTTAGACAAAGTTATCCTAAGGGTAATGTATGCCCAAGGGCGACTTGGCTGGTTTTCCCCTTCTCCCACCAACAAACCAACAATAATACACCACAGCAGTACATACTCACATGATAACAGACAATGTGAGATGTAGCCGCACAAACAAACTAAACGGTGGGGTATGAAAGAATGTGGTCTTCAGCAAATCCAGAGGGAGAGAGAGAGCCACTGGGAAAACAACTGACTGGGTTTTTAAACCAAGGGAAAGGGGATGTGATTCGGTAAGGGAAACAGGAGTAGGTGTGTCTTCAGATTTATGCGACGGATGACTGCCACCTGTTACTAGGACAGAGGAGAAATACAAATACCCCCCAGGATACCTGTATCTGTAACACAGAACATGGCCAAGATGTTCAAATTTTCGTAAATGACCAGCATGGTCAAATAATAGTAATCACAGTGGTTGTCGAGGGTGCAACAGGTCAGCACGGCCAGGTGGACTGGGGACAGCAATTAGGTCTTGTGACCGTAGCGTACATGTAGGTATGTACGGAAGGACCAAATCGGAAAGATAGGTAAGAGGAAGCCCATGTAATGCTTTGTAGGTTAGAAGTAATATGATCAAATTATTTGGTTTTAGTCAAGATTCTAGCAGCCGTATTTAGCACTTTATCCGGGTTGCCGGAAAGTAGAGCATTGCAGTAGTCTAACCTAGAAATTACAAAAGCATGGATTAATTTTTCTGCATCATTTTTGGACAGAAAGTTTCTGATTTTTGCAATGTTACGTAGATGGAAAAAAGCTGTCCTTGAAACAGTCTTGATATGTTTGTCAAAAGAGAGATCAGGGTCCAGAGTAATGCCGAGGTCCTTCACAGATTTATTTGAGACGACTGTACAACCATTAAGATTAATTGTCAGATTCAACAGAAGATCTCTTTGTTTCTTGGGACCTAGAACAAGCATCTCTGTTTTGTCCGAGTTTAAAAGTAGAAAGTTTGCAGCCATCCACTTCCTTATGTCTGAAACACAGGCTTCCAGCGAGGGCGATTTTGGGGCTTCACCATGTTTCATCGAAATGTACAGCTGTGTGTCATCCGCATAGCAGTGAAAGTTAACATTATGTTTCCGAATGACTTCCCCAAGAGGTAAAATATATAGTGAAAACAATAGGGGTCCTAAAACGGAACCTTGAGGAACACCAGAGGACAAACCATCCACAGAGACAAACTGATATCTTTCCGACAGATAAGATCTAAACCAGGCCAGAACTTGTCCGTGTAGACCAATTTGGGTTTCCAATCTCTCCAAAAGAATGTGGTGATCGATGGTATCAAAAGCAGCACTAAGGTCTAGGAGCACGAGGACAGATGCAGTGTCTCGGTCTGATACCATTAAAAGGTCATTTACCACCTTCACAAGTGCAGTGTCAGAGCTATGATGGGTTCTAAAACCAGACTGAAGCATTGCGCATACATTGTTTGTCTTCAGGAAGGCGGTGAGTTGCTGCGCAACAGCCTTTTCTAAAATTTTTGAGAGGAATGGAAGATTCGAAATAGGCCGATAGTTTTTTATATTTTCTGGGTCAAGGTTTGTATTTTTTCAAGAGAGGCTATATTACTGCCACCTTTAGTGAGTTTGGTACACATCCGGTGGATAGAAAGACGTTTATTATGTTCAACATAGGAGGGCCAAGCACAGGAAGCAGCTCTTTCAGTAGTTTAGTTGGAATAGGGTCCAGTATGCAGCTTGAAGGTTTAGAGGGCATGATTATTTTCAGCATTGTGTCAAGAGATAAAGTACTAAAACGCAAGAGTGTCTCTCTTGATCCTAGGTCCTGGCAGAGTTGTGCAGACTCAGGACAACTGAGATTTGAAGGAATACACAGATTTAAAGAGGAGTCCGTCATTTGCTTTCTAATAATCATGATCTTTTCCTCAACGAAGTTCAAGAATTTATTACTGCTGAAGTGAAAGCCATCCTCACTTGGGGAATGCTGCTTTTTAGTTAGCCTTGCGACAGTATCAAAAATAAATTTCGGATTGTTTTTATTTTCCTCAATTAAGTTGGAAAAATAGGATGATCGAGCAGCAGTGAGGGCTCTTCGATACTGCACGGTACCATATTTCCAAGCTAGTCGGAAGACTTCCAGTTTGGTGTGGCGCCATTTCCTCTCCAATTTCCTGGAAGCTTGCTTCAGAGCTCGGGTATTTTCTGTATACCAGGGAGCTTGTTTCTTATGACAAATGTTTTTAGTTTTTAGGGGTGCGACTGCATCTAGGGTATTGCGCAAGGTTAAATTGAGTTCCTCAATTAGGTGGTTAACCGATTTTTGTCCTCTGGCGTCCTTGGGTAGGCAGAGGAAGTCTGGAAGGGCATCAAGGAATCTTTGGGTTGTCTGAGAATTTATAGCACGACTTTTGATGATCCTTGGTTGGGCTCTGAGCAGATTATTTATTGTGATTGCAAACATAATAAAATGGTGTTCCGATAGTCCAAGATTATGAGGAAAAACATTAAGATCCACAATATTTATACCATGGGTCAAAACTAGGTCCAGAGTATGACATGTTGGACAAAACCCACTGAGTCGATGATGGCTCCGAAAGCCTTTTGGAGTGGGTCTATGGACTTTTTCATGTGAATATTAAAGTCAATAAAAATTTGAATATTATCTGCTATGACTACGAGGTCCGATAGGAATTCAGGGAACTCAGTGAGGAATGCTGTATTTGGCCCAGGAGGCCTGTGAACAGTAGCTATAAAAAGTGATTGAGTAGGCTGCATAGCTAGAGAAGGCTGCATGGCTAGAAGCTCAAAAGACAAAAACGTCTGTTTTTTTTTGTAAATTGAAATTTGCTATCGTAAATGTTAGCAACACCTCCGCCTTTGCAGGATGTGCAGAGAATATGGTCACTAGTGTAACCAGGAGGTGAAGCCTCATTTAACACAGTCAATTCATCAGGCTTAAGCTATGTTTCATTCAGGCCAATCACATCAAGATTATGATCAGTGATTAGTTCATTGACTATAACTGCCTTGGAAGTGAGGGATCTAACATTAAGTAGCCCTATTTTGAGATTTGAGGTATCACAATCTCTTTCAATAATGGCAGGAATGGGGTCTTTATTCCAGTGAGATTGCTAAGGCGAACACCGCCATGTTTAGTTTTGCCCAACCTAAGTCGAGGCACAGACACGGTCTCAATGGAGATAGCTGAGCTGACTACACTGACTGTGCTAGTGGCAGACTCCACTAAACTGGCAGGCTTGCACCCTATTTCATTGTGGAGCTAGGGGAGTTAGAGCCCTGTCTATGTTCGTAGATAAGATGAGAGCACGCCTCCAGCTAGGATGGAGTCCCGTCACTCCTCAACAGGCCAGGCTTGGTCCTGTTTGTGGGTGAGTCCCAGAAAGAGGGCAAATTATCTACAAATTCTATCTTTTGGGAGGGGCAGAAAACAGTTTTCAACCAGCGATTGAGTTGTGAGACTGCTGTAGAGCTCATCACTCCCCCTAACTGGGAGGGGGCCAGAGACAATTACTCAATCCCGACACATCTTTCTAGCTTATTTACACGCTGAAGCTATGTTGAGCTTGGTGACCTCTGACTGTTTCATCCTAACATCGTTGGTACCGACGTGGATAACAATATCCCTATAATCTCTACACTCGCCAGTTTTAGCTTTAGCCAGCACCATCTTCAGATTAGCCTTAACGTCAGTAGCCCTGCCCCCTGGTAAACAGTGTATGATTGCTGGATGATTCGTTTTAAGTTTCATACTGTAGGTAATGGAGTCGCCAATGACTAGGGTTTTCAATTTAGAGTTAATGGTGGGAGGCTTCAGGGTCTCAGAACCCGTAACGGGAGAAGTAGAGACCAGAGAAGGCTCGGCCTCTGACTCCGACTCGCTGCTTAATGTGGACAACCGGTTGAAAGTTTGTCAGCTGAATGAGCGACACCGGTTGAGCATTCCTACAACATTTCCCTCCAGAAGTCATGAGAAAGTTGTCCGGCTGCGGCGATTGTGCGAGGGGATTTATACTACTATCTGTACTTACTGGTGGCACAGACGCTGTTTCATCCTTTCCTACACTGAAATTACCCTTGCGTCTGAAGCTGGGCTTGCAGCACAGCTATCCTCTCCGTAAGGCAATTGTTCTCCTGTATATTATGAGTATAGCGACTGCTTTAAGAAGGCATCCTGACGAACCACGTCCAGATAAGCGCCCAGGGTGAAAAAGTTGTATGAAGAAAAATATATATATTTGAGTGAGTGAGGGAAAAACAAAAAATATAAACGGTAATTAAAAAGTAAAAACCGTAAAATTGTCAGGTAGCAAAGTAAGGTTAGCAACAAAACGTACAGCAGCACGTAAACAAGTCTGCAAGTTGTCCAGGAGGTACAGAGTGGCTCCTGGTCAAGGCAGGCAGAAAGTCAGGCAGGCAGGCGGGTACAGAGTCCAGAAACAGGCAAGGGTCAAACCCGGGAGGACTAGAAAAAGGAGAATAGCAAAAAGCAGGCGAACAGGAAAAACGCTGGTTGACTTGGAAAACATACAAGATGAACTGGCACAGAGAGACAGGAAACGCAGGGATAAATACACTGGGGAAAATAAGCGACACCTGGAGGGGGTGGAGACAATTACAGGGACAGGTGAAACAGATCAGGGCGTGACAACTTGACTGAAGAACATTACAAATGTTCCATGTATGGGGGGGGACAGAGGAAGGGTTAGCCATTCAAAAATCATGTCAAGCCCTATTATTTCACACAGTGAGTCCATGAAAATGTGTGATTTGTTAAGCCAAATTTTAGTCCCGAACTAATTCAGGCTTGGGTCTGAATACTTATGGAACGACTACATAATGAAACATTTTTAAAACTTTTTAAGTTTAATCCCACTTGGTAACACAATCAAATTTGAAAAAAATCTAAGAGGTCTGAATACTTTTGCAAGGCACTGTACTTATGCACACACACACAAGCACAAAACAAAACAAAACACAGGCACACACAGCACACACGCAAACGCAAACACACAAACTTCCACAGCCACACATCAGGAAGAGGAGCGTCTGACATTTTTATGGCTGTTTGACAGTGTCTGTGAGGGGGATCCATCATTGTTTGTCTTCAGCTGAAATACTGAGATGATGGATGGATCTAATAGGTTTATTTAGGCCTCAATCCCTTTCTGACTGACTGGCTGGCTGACTGACTGGCTGGCTGACTGGCTATCTTCTGACTGACTGACTGGCTGAGTGAGTGAACAAGGAAGCGTTTACCTCGAGGTAGTGGGGGGAAGATGCACTCTTACTCTCCTGCTCCTCCAGTGTAAAGTTCATCCATCACTCCAGGTTAGTCAGGTTAGTCTCTCTCTAAAGACCATCAGTCATGCTTTATTTCATAACAAATGAATGTGAAGGTTTAGTTGTATCTCTCTCGAGCTTATCTTACCTTACCGGTAGCACATCTAACTAAACACCATGCATATCCATGGGGGAACAGTTCGCAGATCCACAGTGTCTTTACATGCAATTCCGAACAGCAATGTTTCATTGACATTGAGACCAAATTCCATTCATCGTTACTATACAAGGACAAACCAAAATCAATTAAAATATTTGCATCTCAAGTCTCTCATTTTCTCTCGTCTACTATCTTCCTGCACTTCAGCAGCCTGGTCTGGAGTTTGGTAGGTATGTTACTTTAATCTACTGTATGGGTGGTCTTATGTAAGGGAAAGCAGGGGGCCATGGAAATGACAAATATTTTTCTCCAACAGTGAATATGGAATTCCTACAAAGGGAAATGTAATTAACACACACGCAGGGAAAAACACAAATGTAGTCCTGATTGTGTACAGTGAAAAAGTAGATTTGTGGTTACGGTTGGAAGGAAAAGAAAATCCCTCAATCAAAAAATCTCTCACCATGTAAATGATAAAATGATTTCCAATATTGAAGCACGCCTTCAGCACTGCCTTAATGTAAACTGACTAAGGTACAATTTGGTTGGAATTGCCTATGCGTTCTGTAATTTACATATGCATAACCTGCAATCCATGAATTTGTAGAGCAAGTTTGACAATAATATGCAATTGTTACAGTTACAATTTTCCTGTTACTATTACTCACTCTCTCGGTATCATTTGATCTGCAGAAACAAACGCAACGGAGCAGAGATTCAACCAATCTCTTCATTGTCACAGATTATAATGCAATTTACAGATGCAATCTGCAGACTGATGTATTTCAATATGATTCCCCCTCCTCCCTTGAGCTGTACTCTGCCGCACAATTTACACGCTTGAGCTGTTACCACGGACCATGGGCTCTAGCACCCTACCTCAGAGCAGGTTGCTGTTCGTTAAAGGTCTACCTGAGTTCAAACTGCTGTTGACACTGCATGGACACTGAGCCCTAGCACTGGCTGCTGGTGACAACTCACTTTTAAAAAGCTGCTTCCTGCCCTCAAATAAAGGCTGAGCCTGTTGCTATGAGACCATTTCACTTTGGCATTTTCATTCTCATAAAAGAAGATAAAGGGCTTTCGGTTAGAACGTTCACAAGACCACGAGACTATTCTCTTAGTAACGTAAAACACACAAACTACTGTATAGCAGGCTTCCGAACACCTGATAGAGTTGACCTTTTTGTTATTGAACATTTATTTTGTCAAGGAGTCATACTGAGACCAAGTTCTCGTTTACAGATGAGCCTGCCTAGAAGGCCAGCATCCCGGAGTCGCCTCTTCACTGTTGATGTTGAGACTGGTGTTTTGCGGGTACTATTTAGTGAACCTGCCAGTTGAGGACTTGTGAGGCGTCTGTTTCTCAAATTCGACACTCTAATGTCATTGTCCTCGTGCTCAGTTGTGCACCGGAGTTTCCCACTCCTCTTTCTATTCTGGTTAGAGCCAGTATGTGCTGTTCTGGGAAGGGAGTAGTACCTAGCGTTGTATGACATCTTCAGTTTCTTGGCAATTTCTTGCATGAAATAGCCTTCATTTCTCAGAACGAGAACTGACTGACGAGTTTCAGGCCATTATTCAGGCCAATTTAAGCCTGTAATCGAACCCACAAATGCTGATGCTCCAGATACTCAACTAGTCTAAAGATGGCCAGTTTTATTGCTTCTTTAATCAGGACAACAGTTTTCATCTGTGCTAACATAATTGCAAATGGGTTTTTTAATGATCAATTAGCCTTTTAAAATTATAAACTTGGATTAGGTAACACTATATGCCATTTGAACACAGGAGTGATGGTTGCTGATAATGGGCCTCTGTACACCTATGTAGATATTCCATAAATAAAATCTGCCGTTTCCAGCTACAATAGTAATTTACAACATTAACAATGTTTAAACTATTTCTGATCAATTTGATGTTATTTTAATGGACAAAAAAAAGGCTTTTCTTTCAAAAATAAGGACATTTCTAAGTGACCCCAAACTTTTGAAAGGTAGTGTATATGGAGAGTTATCTTCTAGGTGCTATCGCTATCTCTATCACCAATGACTGTACTCAGCTCAGGCCTAGGTAATATCACATGCCCCCTATACAGTAGGAGGTTGCTATGAAGTCCCAGTGTGAAACAGCATCTCGGGGGCCATTATCTCTCTCCAAAGTCCGGCCAATGACAGGGACTATTATTGGAGTATCATGTTAAGGAAGAGTAACGATGATTGGACAGTGGTAACTGGCCTATGTCAGTAAGGAGACGGGCTGGAGAGAGGCTCAAGGACATCAGTAATTAGGTTTGGATGTAGAGAGGAGCCTTGTTGTTATCCAAAAGATTCCTCACTTGAGAAGTGTAAATCACTTTTTAATGTCAATAGTAAATTAGCATAAACATGTATTTATGCAGTTAACAGGTTGAAAATGTCGAAGTTCCTTAACTATCTCTATGAGAGTGATCATCAGAACAGGTTTTGGTGGGGGTGGGGAGTTAAGTACAGTCCCTCTTTACTTCTCAATCTTGGCCTATTCTTTCTGTGGCAGTATAGCTGACATACTCATCAACTAGCAGCAAAACAGACCAACGCCAACTGCTTGTGTATTTATGGAGGGTTGGTGCCAGAGCTACCTGTTCTCTGAGATTAGTTTGTTCTATCAGCTCTTTGCCAGGTGTGCCACACCACTGCTTAGCCAGCTGCCTGTCTCCTTTTTCCAGGCTGCAGAACTGTTTTAAATGGGCTTGTTTGTGTACTTCCTGTGTTTGCCTCCCGATTTTTCCCTACCCATAATCCCATCAAAAAAGGACCTATTTTACCTTGGTTGTCTCCGTTTTACAGCCTCCAGCTGCCCTATCAGCCAAGTTCACAAACCAGCCAAGCTGACATAGTCAAAGAGAGTCCCTTGTGGGTTTGCTGTTCCTGGTTTTATTGTATGTTTCTGATGTATTGTTGTCCCAGTTGTAGATTGAATGGAAAGTGTTAGGCTACTTCTGCAGGGTCTGTAAACAAATGGAATACTGGCAGGAGAAACAAAAAGCTTCTCCATTCATCTCTCTGCTATGCCAGATCATAGAGAAGGAAATAACAAAAGTTCATGACCAATTATTTTACCAATATATCTCCATACATCCAACGTATTGTAGTTGTTACTGTCAACACTGGCTCTACCACAGTTGTGCTCTTCCAACAGTATCTCTACTCTTGCCACTTCATACTGTAGATCAGAGATATCTCTCTTTCTTTCTCTCTCTCTCTCCCATGTTCCTAATTGGCATCAATCACAAAAGGAGTGTTATGAAAGACAATTGGGCTGATAGCCTCAGAGACTGATGACCCCCTGGAGATTCTGTCTCTGAAGGGGCCAAGGACAAACCAGACCCCAGGCTGAGAGTAACCCTCACTGGGAAGGGTGGAGGGAGAAGGGACCCCTGTGGAGCTCTACATCATCTACTCAGACAGTAACAATGAACGGAGACGCAGCAAAAGGGTAGAAAGAGAGAGGACAAAAAGGGTTCAATAGAAGACTTGAGAGGTAAAGAAAGGTAGAGAACATAAGAGAAGAGGGGAAATCAAAGGAAAGAGTCTATTAGAGAGAAAGAGGAAAGGAGGAAAGAGAGGTGAAGAGTGTGAAAAGAATAGAGAAGATTAAATCTGTGATTGACGCACAATATCCTTTTAGTGTGACAACCAAGGTGCAGAAGCCAAGAAACTAGTTCTAATAAAACTATCACTGAACGAAAGTAGATCTCTAAGTAGACTTGTTCGGCTTCAGCAATGGTCAATGTATGTGATTAGGAACACATTGATCGCCATGTGTCGCATTGATTACCATGTGTCAATGTAAACACGTCATGATCCGTAGTGTGTGGTGCTTGAAGTAAAATCATTTAGGGAGAGGTGGTTATGATAATGATTTATTCCTTTCAACTGTAGGGAGAGGGAGGGAGGGAGGGAGGGAGGGAGGGAGGGAGGGAGGGAGGGAGGGAGGGAGGGAGGGAGGGAGGGAGGGAGGGAGGGAGACTGAGCCAGCCAGGCTGTAGCATTGAAAGCAGCCGAGAGAAATCATTGCATGACAGCGTACTTAATTATGATAATTTGCTTTGATCTACAATTATCAATGGCTGTTTAAATGAACACTCAAACTGCTGAGGAATCCATTAAACATTCACAGTGATTGTCGTTTGTCGCATTTCGCCTTTTTTCTCTCAACCTCCACAGTAAAGGCAAAGTGACAGGCTAAAATCATCAACGTTACATTTCACTCAGATTGTTCAGCTGTTAATTCTGTTTAGTTGCTCCTTTGTTCCAAGGCCTCTTAATGCATTTATCATACTGAAGGCCGCCTTTTGTTTCACATATTTCCTGCGTCTGGTGAGAAGATGTGCCATCATTGTCCTTGTAGAATCAGCTGCGGTCGGGGAAGAAAAGAGGAGGGGGATTTTTGAGTGATCCTGAAGAGACCATGCATAATACATGTGAGCACTCAGTCGGAGGCATATGGCTGAGAGCTACACTGGCCATGTGCTGAAATGTATGCAGATTGCATTATCTAGATTAAAGAAAATGGTTATTTCAGGGATAATAAAAGTGCTCAATAAATTAAAGCAGGTTATCTAATTTTTAACTGATGTTTATGTGCTTTGTGAGTCCTCCTATACATTTTCCTTATAGATAATTAATAGAGATCATTCTCAGAATGTGATCAGAATACAATACATTTATTTTCTCGGAATGCAAATGACACCAATTACATTTCTTCTAACAAGGATTTAGGCTTGGTTGATCGACTGTGTGATCAATGCCGTCAAAACGCATCAATCGCTTGATAAACACTGACACGTGAGCCTCCCTGCATCACAGTCATTAGCACTTTTATTGCCACCTCATGTTATCAAACTCGCCATATCATGTGTTCTAATTAGGGAGATGGCTTTATGATTGTGTCATTTTAGGAAATCCCTTCATGTGGGGGTGATTAGTGAAACTCGTTAATTTGCCCCAGGTCGACAATTAAAAAACCTCCCCAGCCTACGCTCCTTGTGATAAAGCGTGTTGCCGGTCGGAAACAGAGTCGACAGGGGAGCTCTGATTAACACATCACAGGGACACTTGATCTCTGTACACACACAGCATGGCGGTGCGGTGTGACAAAGTGTATCCCTGAAACAATATGATGATGAACTGTTCCCTACTCTGGATGTAGCTGGAAGTGAATCTAAGTTTTGAGGAGGCACTACAGATGTAGACAGAAGAGAAAAGACGAGTTGTTTGGAGATAATTTTGAATGGCCCAAGTCCCAGATATGACTCTGAAACAGTCCAACTAATCTTTTCTGTATCACCAGTACAGCAATAGAAGTTCATGGTATCCACAGCTCCATCACAAGCATATCGGGTATGCTAGCCAATGGCCTGTCCCTTTCATAGCGTATGGGTATGCTAGCCAATGATGAGTCCATTTCATAGCGTGTTGGCTAGCTTGTGCTGGAGTGAAAGCTGAACCAATTTGTTCTCCTACAGCCTGATAGAGCCAGTGTCCTCTGCTGATACACAGCGACCCTGCCTGCCATCCCCACATCCGCCGGCCATCCATCAACCCACCATGTTACCACAGAACCTTCCCTCTCACTCTTATCACCCACCCTGCGCCGACTACGCCGCACATCAACCAGGCCCTTACCTCTTCACCTCCTCTCCCTCTGGGACCCCGATGGAGACCCATGTCACAACCCATTGCCTCGACCCACGTCTGACGTACTCTACCCAGGGACAGAGCACCACGAGTGGGGGAGAGACACGGAGTTAACCCACAGGGTCGCAGGAGAGCCAGACCTCTCATTTGTCTCTGAGATGACACTCTCCTGTGTCTTTTTCTCTCTCGTTCTCTCCATCTTTGTAGAGGAGAGGTGAATGCTGGGTAGGAATGATTGGGGAGGACAGGTGACTGTTCTGGTTTGAGTCAAAGCCTATCGCCGAACCCTCCTCTCCCATGTTTTTTTCAGCTGAAGGTCAACGGTGAAGAGGGAGGGTAAGATATGTCACTCTGGCTTCTCAGTGAATATTTCACAGTGGCAGAGAAGCGAAACACCGGTGCCTTTGCGTTTTGATGCCAATCCAAGGCCTGGGGAATGTTTTCGCCCTCTGCCCTCTCCCATGACCCTTATTAAATAGAGATGTGTGCATTTTTTTGCTCCATTAATGTGATCTTAATTACTGTAAACAAGTCAGATTACAGGTTATCATATGTGGCAAATTCATGTCAGTCTTTTCTAGCGATGAGTCTTTCTTGCTCAGTCTTCACTGGGAATGTCAATAACTGAAGAATCTGGACTACTTCATCCATTATTGGTCGTGTGGTGTACAGCTACTGTAGGATCTGACAAGGGCTTGAACCATCTTCACCAATTACAACACTAACAGACATCTTGATAGATGACGTTAAACCTTCGCCTGCACTCGAGAGGATTCTGTCTGATGAGAGTTTTGCGTTCACTAAACATTTGAGCAGTGTTTCCAGGAAACACAACCACTGAACACATTTGTTCGATGGGAGCGATAGTACATCTGACTCAGCCAGTCAACTAATCGTCAAGCACTTGACAAGTTGAATTAGATGTTCTGGTGCCGGAATAGAACAAATAACGTACACAGATAACCAACATGTAACAGAAATTAATCAAATGCACCAAAAAAAGTAGCAGCTTCAAAAAAGTAAAACTTCTCATCTCTCTCCAGCTTGGAGTTGGCCTTGGTCAGGTTCCAGCTAAGATCTTTCCATTACATTTAAGATATTTTAATCAAACCATTTTCATCCTGTATTGTCCTGTCTTGTGTGACAGGGTGAAACTCTGTGTGGTGCCATCCAGAATATGTCTGAACAGGGAACAATAGCAACACGAAACAGTCTTGTGAATATAGGCTCCCACCTCGCTCCCCCTGCTCTTTCTTAAAGAGAAAGTCAAAACTAAGAGATGGTTTAATTTCTCCCTGGGTGTGTGTCCATGTGTGCGTGTGTGTGTGTGTGTGTGTTAATGCAGGTGTCCATTATGCAGATGGGCTGCCAGTGTGAAAGTATGCTCAGTATGTGTGCCTGCATGTGTGCCCGGGTACATTAAAGGTCCAAGGCAGCTGTTTTTATCTCAATATCAAATCATTTCTGGGTAACAAAATGAAACACAAATTGTCAAAAATAAACAAAAAAAAGCTTCTCAAGCAAGAATTTTACTAAGACTGTCTGGGAGTGATCTGAGTGAGAGAAAAAAAGATTGATATTGGCAGAGAGGTTTGGAACTCTCTTTCTTATTGGTTTATTAAATAATATACCGCCTGTTGATGTCACCAGGCCAAAACTACATCCCACCAAAACAGTCTGAAATTTTCAAACAGCTATTACACAAAAATGTCATTATCATAATTTTCACAATTTCACAGTATTATTCCAACCTCATAGTGTGGAAATGTATATAAAACATAGAAAAGTCACGTTTTTGACTGCACTGGGCCTTTAAGACTGCAGAAGAATAATGATTATTGCTTAGCGTTAAAATTCGGCAAACGTGATTAATGATCATTCCAAATAATATTTGAATATCTTATATCTGGGGTGCTGAGAGCTCAGCAAGCCAGTTTATTAGGTACACCCATCTAGCACTGGGCCAAACCTCCCTTTGCCTCCAGAATCGCCTGAATTCTTCAGGGCATTTTACGTTTCTAAGGTGTCAGAAACGTTCCACAGGGATGTTGGTCCTTGCTGACGCAATGGCATCACGCAGTTGCTGCAGACTGGACGGCGGTACATTCATGCTGAGAACAGCCCGTTCCATCTCATCTAAAAATGCTATTTTGGGTTAAGGTCTGAGGACTGCGCAGGCCACTGAAAAAAACTGAACTCGCTGTCATGTTCTAGGCAATATTTTTCCACTCCTCAATTGTCCAGTGTTGGTGGTCGTGGGCCCACTGGAGCCGCATCTTCTTATCTTTAGCTAATAGGAGTCAAACCTGGTGTGGTTGTCTGTTACAATAGCCCATCCGTGACAAGTGCAGATGAGTTGTGATTTCCAGATGCCGTTCTGCACACCACTGTTGTGCTGCGCCATTATTTGTCTGTTAGTGGCCCGCCTGCTGGCTTGCACGAGTCTTGCCATTCTCCTTTGACCTTTCTCCTCAATGAGCTGTTTTCGTCCACAGGACTGCTACCGACTACAGTAGATGTGTTTTGTTTGTCGCTCCATTGTCAGTAAATCCTAGACACTGCCATGCGTGAAAATCCAAGGAAGGTCATTTGTTTTTCCCATTTTAACGTTCAATCGAACAGTAACTGAATGCCTCGATGCCTGTCTGCCTGCTTTATATAGCAAGCCACATCCACGTGACTGTCTGTAGGAGCGAATAGGGGTGGTGTACCTAATAAACTGACCGGTGAGGTAACACACTCACCAGAGAATAGGCTTAATCGAGTATTCATTGAGATTCAGATTTTGCCCTATATTCACCTCCCAACCGAAGGATTGCGCTATAGCTCTGTCCACATTATTCACCTGCATTACTTATACTAAGCTTAACATTCGCTCAGTTTAGTGAGACCTACTGTATAACTATTGTATAGGGAAATATGAACCGAGTCTAAAGTAACGAAATCAAGTCATAAAGTGGGTTGGAATCTGGCACCTAACGTATAACTTTATTTTTACTCTACATTTCAGCCTCTGCACTTTTCATCCGTCAATATTTTCAAGCTCCTATACAGAGAGAAAAAAGCTCTTGACAGACTGAATTTGGATGGAACTACTACTCACCTAGTTTCAAGGCTCCTGACTGGCCAAGGTCTAAGCCTCAGAGTAGCCGTCCACCAATCATGGGGGAGAGCTGACCGCGTGTTTTTGGGTTTTAACCCAACGCTTCGGGGCAAGATTACTCTGGGAGCTTTGGGGGATTTGATTAGTCGATTCTGACATCTGATTTCCATAAAACACAGGAAGCTGTGTACCTAACTGTCTGTGGATTGATTGGTTGGAAATACCCAACTTCCCACACTTCCAATCAAATCCTGCTCTGTCAATACTACCAGTGCAGAGAGAGAGGCTAGTGCTCTCTGACCTTGAGTGAAAGTGTTTTGGACAAGGTAAACAAACCCTGACCAGTCTAAAATCGGCCTAAAACTATTCTGGCACCTGTTTTATGTAGTTGTTTCCATAGAATTTGTCACGGATCTCTCCGGAACTGTCATTATGAACACCTTGTCCCTATTCCCATTGATTAGGAATTGTATTAGTGTGCCCTTTGTTGACCATTGTCCTGTTGATTATTGTTCCGATGTCCATTGGTCATGTGAGTACATGTGCTGTGTTGCTTTGGCTTTCGTGCCTCTTGTATTGCGCAGATGATTACGGGTCTCGCCCCAGTGTATTTATTCAAGGTACTCCTCGCTCTTTTGTTTGGTTTTCAATCCTGTGTTTTGTGTTGGTGTTTGTTTGGTGTTTGTCTCCGGGCCTTTACATGGCACGCTGTAATTTGGGTAAATAAAAAACCCTTTTACGCATTCCTGCGCTTGTCTCAAGATCCCTTTATACCAACGTGACAGAAGTGGAGTAATATCTATTCAATGAATTCAAGGAATTATAACCTAGGTCTCAATATGTCTTCCATGTTAAAATAAAGGTTAAGTAAAAAAAAATACAAATTAACATCTGAGGAGAAATCAAGCCAAACTGTTATTTTTTTCTCCAAAAGATGTAACAATTTGTATGAAGGAATACCATGAAATATCTTACTTTATCAAGTGTGTATGTGGGGGGGGTATATGTATTGCTTGTAAGTAAAGATGTCGCTACTGTGAAAATAGTGCATGAAACAGCGTAGTGAAATAGCGATATAGACTTAAAAGCTAGGAGGGTTGGTTTATTGACAGATTCCAAATAACCGTTCCCTAAGACCCTATAGTCTTCACAGTCAACGTTCCTACACACACACAAGCTCCCCCACCACCACCACCACACACACGCCCACCCCAGCACTCACAAGCACACACTCCATTCCATGCAGCTCAGTCGATGGAGAGGTGAGAGGAAGACCTTCAGACTGGGCTGAGCTTCTCTGTGCCCTGTGTGTGGAGAATGGCTAAGTATCAATAGCAGAAAGTGCTGCCTAAGAGCCTCTCCCAGCGGTCTTATTACCACCGGGGCCCCTAACCATGTCACTGGGAGCCAGGAGGGGGGCTGGGGCTAGAGCTGGCCAAGGAGGAACCATCACTTTGGAACACACACACACGTGCACAGACGAATGCACACACACACACATGCACGAATGGAGCAGGTAAGCGTTTTTGGTTATGAATCATGTTCTGAGGGCAGCTCTACAGAGTGGTCACTAGCTAGCACAGCCACAAAGTCATACAATCTGATTTTAAACCTAACTTTTAACCTAACCTTAACCACACTGCTAACCCTAATGCCTAACCCTAACCTTACATTACCCACGTTTTTGTTTTCACACATTTTTACATTATAGCCAATTTTGACTTTGCAGCTGGCCTATCTAAGGGGAAATCACCCCGTTCTCAGACAATAAACTTCAACCTGCATGAATGGATGCCCACACACACAGACACACGTACATGTTCATGGATGGATGCACAGACACACACACACACATGAACTAACCCTCATTCACACACAAAATGCTCAGATGCACACACACACATGGATGTACACATACAAAGGAACTCACAATCATACTCCACTCCACCAGGGTGGAGAAGGCAACACCTATAATGGCTCCAAACGCTGTGATCAAAAACACAGATGTTCAAACCTGTTATTTACCACGAGAGAAAATAAGCAATATATATATATATATATATATATATATATAGAGAGAGAGAGAGAGAGAGAGAGAGAGAGAGAGAGAGAGAGAGAGAGATTTGAAGAGAGCACTGCTGCATCCACCATTTCTCCAAAGCTGCAAAATATCAAATTGTACTCATTGCTACCAGCAATGTATTTTTCTCCATACGAGGAAAAGAACAGGGAGAGGGACAGAGACCGAAACAGAGAGAGTGGTAACTTGGCTACAGTAATGCGGCAGCCTGCCTGACACAACCTTGCAAGGGTGGGGGGAGACAGAGATGTATGTGTGACAAGGTTCTGAAATGGAAATGTGGCAGTGTCTCACTCAATGTAGTCACTGTGTTTCAGCGGCACTCAGCTCGCTGCCCTAGGGGTCACACATCCATGACAGGCGGGTGCCGCCATTCCACCAGGAGCCATTAGTGCCAGGTATGGAAGAGGAGAGTAATTCAGACCCCGCTCTCTATAGACTCTTACTCTTTCTCTCTTTCCACCCCCTCTCTCCTTATCCTCTCGCTCCCCACCACTCTTCCTCTATCCTCATTCTCTGTAATCTTTTCTCCTCTCAAACAGTTCTTCAGAAGCAATTTATACTGCTATGTGAACCTCCTCCACAAGCTCTTCCCCCATCCCTCCCCTCCCTCCCTCCTTTCCCACCTTCCCCTGAAGAAAGAGAGAGAGATGCAGCAATAAGGCACTAAGCACAGAGAGCCCGTGGAGTGGCCGGTTATAGAGTCTCTTAGTGTTGGAGAGGAAGGCTACTCTGTGTCTGACGTGGGAGTGACTGTGGAAAGTGATGGTAGATACTGAGAGAAAGCCAAGGCCCTGTCCCAAATTAAACCCTAGTTTCTAACGCCTGGTGTATAGCCCCTAACCCCTCTAGGAACTTGTCTAGATTAGAGAAGATGTGATGTGTTCAAGCAATATGACAACAGGCAGCTATGCTTTGCCTTCTATGCCCGGTGGACATTTTTGGCATATTGCTAAACCTATACAACCTTTCCAGATCTACACAAGTGCTTTAGGGGGCAAAAAAATGTATTATAATTATTCTGAAAAAAATAATATATGAATAAAATTAATTTATTTTGAAAAAAAAAAAAATCGCTGAAGTAGTGCACTGGGCCTTTACTAGTCCTGTATTAGCGGACCAATATAGACAGACGTCTGTAGCATGGCCACATTTTTTTCTTTCTGTGGCTATGTTTAAGGGTAGAGATTGCTTCTGTTTGTTGCTTAGTGTATGCCCTGTTTAGTTATCAGTATTTCTCCATCCAATCCCATCCTGTTTCAAAGTTAAATTAGCGATCCGTCTACTGATTGTTCACATATTGCTGGCATTTTTTATATTTAGTCGATTCTGTGGATGTGGTGACAGACTTCAGCAGAAAAGCCATATCAGCAGCATAATGCTTTCCTCATTTCCGTGTCTATCAGACGCAAGGTGTTTTCTTTTTTACATTCACGGCGGTGGCAACCTGTGATTTTGTCTTGACATTTTTATATTGCTTGCTGATGATACTCTATGTCTCCGGTTACAGATCTTGAAGCATGTAACATGAACTCACCGATGCACCGCCTTGTGTATTCCTCTGTGGAGAAATGCATTGTGAGCGAGTCGTTTCCAATCAAGTTTTAGAAGGGGAGAGGGAGAAGACAGAGGGAGAAGGTGGTGGAGAGGGAGAGACAGGGAAGGAAACCAAATCATTTTCTCACAGAGCATTATCTATCTGTATCTTCTTTACCTAGGCCACTCACTACTCGCTGGGTCTGATTCAAATATTTCAGCTCATTAAAGCTATTATGAATTTACTACCATACAGAGACAGCAACAGATAATATAGTTCAGTGTGTGTGTGGGGAGGGGTGGTGGGAGTGTGTGCGTGTTCATGCGTGCCAGAGGGAAAAAGAGAGAGAAAGCGAGAGATATGTAGTTCTGTAGATGTAGGTCTACTAGTACCAACGCACAAATGCAAGGTTTAAATTAATATATTTTGTCATGACATGTAAATTGTTAATCAAACTCTTCAGAGTGTCATTCAAAAGGACACGTATAGAGTACCCATCAGAGCCGAGTGCACTTCACTGTGGGTGAGTATATATCTGAGAGAGATTTGCCTCCTGAAACACTTAAAGGCACTAGAAAACAAGCTGAGTGAAACATTATACTGGAAGTTTTAAAATATAATCAAAATATGAAATCCATCAATAGAGATTCCATATCCACCCTGCATCCTCCCAGAAAAAGTGGTATTTTATTAATTTCCTGAATAAATCCTAAAACTGTTTGTTGGGAAAAGTGCATTTTAGGGTTTGTGATTGGCGCTAGTAGAATGATCCTGCGGGGTCAAGGACGTTGGTGCCTTCCTTACCAATGCTAATCCAAATTACTAGAAGTAATTTATCTTATTTCAAGATATTTTTTTCTTGAAATAAGATAAATGACTTGCTTTAAGCCTTTTTTTAGGTAAAAAATAAGCAATGACATTAGATCATTTACAAGAACAAAACAACAATTTTAAGTGAATTATCACTCAATATGAGATATTTTGGCTTGCTTAGATTTCACTTTTTGCAGTATGTGCCATGGTTCCACCTGTCACCAGGGGGCGGCAGAGACCGTCCTAGAGACATTAAAGACACTCAGGTGTGTCCTATCACTCATTATGATTTCCCTGTTAAAAGAGGTGTTTTCTGGTTTCCTTTGCAAACGTTTGAATTGTTTACCATGTGCGGTTGTTTCCTGAGTGCGGTTTTGAGACTTAGTGTTTGCTAGTGTTCAAGTGTACAGTGATCCTGCGGCTACCGGTTCTCAGTAAAGTATTATGTTTATCCTTAACCACAGATTCCTCGTCTGGTCTCTTCTCTGCACCTGGGTCCAACCTCACCACATCACAGTTTGACAGTGTGATTAAAAACAAGGCTTACTGGTGTCAAATCAGATCTTAACACATATTTTTATGGTATGGTTAGAAACTAGCTCTGCTTCCTGTGTTATCCGAAACCTCTGAACATGTCTTCCCAATTCTGTCTTATGTCAGATATCATGGGGGGGAAAAAATGTATACCATGAATGCTGTATCCAGGCTGTATCACAACCGGCCGTGATTGGGAGTCCCATAGGGCATCACACAATTGGCCCAGCGTCATCCGGGTTTGGCCGGTGTAGGCCGGCATTGTAAACAAGAATTTGTTCTTAACTGACTTGTCTAGTTAAATTATTTCGTTTTTAAATGCTTCGGCAAGAAAGATAAAGAGTTTCTTAAAGTTAAGCAAAGAGCAAATTATCAAGTGACAGAAGTCAACTACACTTCTTTATTTTGGCACTTTTTAGATAAATTCACACGTTTTAAAGTCAAATTCACACGTGACATAAAATATTGTGGCTGTTCTACTTCAGTCACAGTAGGAGAGTGATTAGGATCTTACCAAATTCATCGAAATCCTCTTAAAGACATACACTACGGTTCAAAAGTTTGGGGCCAATTAGAAACGTCCTTGTTTTTGAAAGAAAAGCACTTTTTTTCCATTAAAATATCAACTTGATCAGAAATGCAGTGTAGACATTGTTAAAGTTGTAAATGACCATTGTAGCTGGAAACGGCAGATTTTTAATGGAATATCTACATCGGCGTAGAGAGGCACATTACCAGCAACCATCACCAATGGCATGTCGTGTTAGCTAATCCAAGTTTATCATTGAATTAGCTAACCTTAATTTCTCAGAACGAGAATAGACTGATGAGTTTCTTAAGAGAGTGTTTGTTTCTGGCCATTTTGAGCCTGTAATCGAATTCACAAATGCTGATGCTCCAGATACTCAACTAGTCTAAAGAAGGCCAGTTTTACTGCTTCTTTAATCAGCACAATGTTTTCAGCTGTGCTAACATAATTGCAAAAGGTTTTTCTAATGATCAATTAGCCTTTTAAAATGATCAACTTGGATTAGGTAACACAACGTGCCATTGGAACACAGGAGTGATGGTTGCTAATAATGGGCCTCTACACCTATGTAGAAATTTCTATAAAAATCAGCCGTTTCCAGCTACAATAGTCATTTACAACATTAACAATGTCTACACTGTATTTCTGATCAATTTGATGTTATTTTAATGGACAAAAAAATGCTTTTCTTTCAAAAACAAGGACATTTCTAAGTGACCTCAAACCTTTGAACAGTAATATCTTAAGTGAGTAATATATTAATACCTTAATATCTTCTCTGTTTCATACCAATCCACGCTTTCTGATAACTTTTCACAAATTAAATGCTGGTAGTGAATTATAAACAAAGTCCACTGGATATTCCTAATCCACAAGACGAGGGACTGTCAAACAGCTAAAGGAGAAGAGGCATTTTAGCAAAAACAAGATGAAAATATGTTGTGAATAACAACGTGCAGGGAAGGGAAGGGAGGGGGGCTAGGTGTTGTGTCAGGTCGAGCTGTGTACTGTATCTCAAAGTAAACAGGTAGCAGATGCCGGTCCCCCAGTGAT
Source organism: Oncorhynchus clarkii lewisi (assembly GCF_045791955.1). Lineage (NCBI taxonomy): Eukaryota > Metazoa > Chordata > Actinopteri > Salmoniformes > Salmonidae > Oncorhynchus > Oncorhynchus clarkii. The sequence continues at coordinate 24,454,064 of NC_092151.1, read as the reverse complement.
TGTGGAGAATGAGGGAGTATGGGTATGTGTGTGTGTTTGTATGCGCATGTGTGGTTTTGCGTGTGTGTGTGCGTGTCTGTACATGCTTGTCTGTGCCGTGTCTGTGCACACTCGCTCACTCATAGGGGGAGACTTGTAGATACACAAACCACTTTGAATCAGCTTGGCAACTGAATGCTGCACGCACCAGGCAGAACTATGCTGTTTGTTGAGCTGCTGATAAGCTGAGCTGCTGTTCTCGTTGACGAGGCTGAGCAATGCATCAACACTATGTTTCTGAAGTTTACGGACTGAATACAGTTTTGTTGCTTTCAAAAAGGAAAAAGAAGCAGGTCTTAATTGTGAATTGGTATGACTCAGAAGTTCCCCACCTGTTGAGTATGTCAGAACCACACATTTGTGATTCATCCAGCTCTGTTTAGTTTGGAAAGGAAGGATTTAATCATGTTTACTTCAGAGAAGGAATGTATAAAACATTATTGCTCTGTGCATCAAGGGACTTGAGGTGGAACAGCATGATTTTTTCCTCCATGTTCCTTAGTCTCTTCTACTCCCCTAGAATAACAGCAACAACCCTACTACAGGGTTACTTCATGTAGACATTAAACACCTCCTTGGCTAATAGCCTTGAGTCTAGCGGTAGCTCATGCGAGAGAAGAACAAGGACATGTTGGCTAAACGTTTCTATCATGTCTTTGGCATAATCACTTTCTGTTTACAAGGACAGCAAGTCTCAGATAACCCTCTGTGCTCTCCGTGTTGGTTTTCTGCCTCACCAAAACGGGTTTGGCCCCTCTCGCTCTGTCTCTTCTCTCTCCCATGTTCTCTTGCTTTCTCTCTCTCACACACACATGCACACACAATCACACAGACAATACTGGCTCTTATACACTGAGTATATCAAACATTAGGAACACGTTCCTAATATTGAGTTGCACCCCCTTTAGCCATCAGAACAGGCTCAATTAATCGGGGCATGGACTCTACAATGTGTTGAAAGCATTCCACAGAGATGCTGGTCCATGTTGACTCCAATGCTTCCCACAGTTGTGTCAAGTTGGCTGGATGCCCTTTGGGTGGTGGACCATTCTTGATACACACCGAAAGCATTGGAGTCAACATGGGCCAGCATCTCTGTGGAACGCTTTCGACACCTTGTAGAGTGTCTAACATTTATTCAGCAGCATTGCAGTTCTTGACACACTCAAACCGGTGTGCCTAGCACACAATCTATTGTCTTACCCATTCACTCTCTGAATGGCACACATACACAATCCATGTCTCAAGGCTTAAAAATCCTTCTTTAACCTGTCTCCTCCCCTTCGTCTACACTGATTTTACAAGTGACATCAATAAGGGATCATAGCTTTCAGCTGGATTCACCTGGTCATGGAAAGATAAAGAGTTCTTCATGTTTTGTAAACTCGCTGTACAGGGTCCGGTGTTTAATTAACATAGGGAACCTAAAGAGATTTGTTTTATTAGAAGGGAAATAACTTGTTTTACCTGTGGTGATACCTTCAGGAAACACAGCAAGATCACAGGTTTTGGCACCGCCTTTAAGGCATTGTTAGATAAAACAATGCTAGTGCCAAGAGTTATATGGTCTCTATGAAGGTCCTGTAAACTATACTATGCCTGATGTACCCTTTCATATTCACACTTGGAAAATTGTATCTCATGTTCATATTTGTAGTTCACAGCCATTTGTTCTTCCCACCTAGTGGTGTTTTTGTCCCCTACAGTGTTTACGACTCTAAACCCACTCTCTCTCATTGTATCCCCATATTGTTTTTATTTACTTTTTTTTTGCTCTTTTGCACACCAGTATTTCTACTTGCACAGGCACATCTATCACTTTCTAAATTGCAATTACTTCGCCACTATGGGCTATTTATTGCCTTACTGCCTTACTCCATTTGCACACACTGTATATAGATTTTTCTACTGTGTTATTGACTGTACTTTTGTTTATTCCACGTGTGTTTCTGTGTTGTTATTTTTTGTCGCACTGCTTTGCTTTATCTTGGCCAGGTCGCAGTTGTAAATGAGAACTTGTTCTCAACTGGCCTACCTGGTTATATAAAGGTGAAATAAAATAAAACAAATATGTAGAATTACTCTCTCACATTACAGTGCCTTCAGAAAGTATTCATACCCCTTGACACATCCCACATTTCATTGAGTTACAGCCTGAATTCAGAATTGATTAAATCCATTTTTTTCTCACCCATCTAAACACAATACCTCATAATTAGAAAGTGAAAACATTAAAGCTGTGAGTCTTGCTGGGTGTGTCTCTAAGAGCTTTGCACACCTTGATTGTACAATATTTGCACTTTATTATCAGTCAGAACTGTAACTAGGCAACTCAGGAACAGTCAATGTCGTCTTGGCAAGCAACTCCAGTGTGTACTTGGCCTTGTGTTTTAGGTTATTGTTCTGCTGAAAGGTACATTTGTCTCCTAGTGTCTGTTGGAAAGCAGGCTGAACCAGATTGTCCTATAGGATTTTGCCTGTGCCTAGCTCTATTCCATTATATATATATATATATATATATATAAGCTCTGTAGTCCTCGTCGATGACAATCATACCGATAACATGATGCAGCCACCACCATGCTTGAAAATATTAATAGTGGTACTTACTGGATTTGCCCGAAACATAATGCCGTCTCTCTCTCTCTCTCTCTCTCTCTCTCTCTCTCTCTCTCTCTCTCTCTCTCTCTCTCTCTCTCTCTCTCTCTCTCTCTCTCTCTACTTCTCTCTCTCTACCTCTCTCTCTCTCTCTCTCTCTCTCGCTCTCTCTCTCGCTCTCTCTCTCTTTAAACACTTTGTAACATCTGCTGATGTAAAACATGCTTTGTAAATACATTTGAATGATTGATTGTATTAAGTACATACACTTCATTTCTTTGCCACAATTTTTGTATTTTTACTTTAGTGCCTTATTGAAAACAGGATGCATGTTTTGGAATATTTTTGTTCTGTACAAGCTTCCATCTTTTCACTCTGTCATTTAGGTTAGTATTGTGAAGTTACTTCGATGCTATTGATCCATCTTCACTTTCTCCTATCAGAGCCATTAAACTCTGTAACTGTTTTAAAGTCACCATTGGCCTCATGGTGAAATCCCTGAGCTGTTTCCTTCCTCTCCATCAACTGAGTTAGGAAGGACACCTGTATCTTTGTAGTGACAGGGTGTATTGATACACCATCCAAAGTGTAACCACTTCACCATGCTCAAAGGGATATTCAATGTTTGCTTTTTTTACCCATCTAACAATAGGAACCCTTCTTTGTGAGGCATTGAAAACCTCCCTGGTCTTCATGGTTGAATCTTTGTTTGAAATTCCTTACTCGACTGAGGGACCTTACAGATAATTATATGTGTAGGGAACAGAGATGAGGTAGTCATTCAAAAGTCATGTTAAACACTATTATTGCGCACAGAGTGAGGCCATGCAACTTATTGTGTGACTTGATACGCACATTTTTACTCCTGAAATTATTTAAGCTTACCATAAAGGGGTTGAATACTTATTGACTCAAGACATTTCAGCCTTTCAGGTTTAATTAACAACATAATTCTTTTTTGACATTATGGGTTATTGTGTGTAGGCCAGTAAACACAAAATCCCAATTTAATCAATTTTAAATTCAGGCTGTAACAACAAAATATGGAAAAAGTCAAGGGGTGTGAATACCTTCTGAAGGCACTATATACTGTATGTGTCACGCCCTGGTCGAAGTATTTTGTGTTTATCTTCATTTATTTGGTCAGGCCAGGGTGTGGCATGGGTTTTTGTATGTGGTGTGTTGGTATTGGGATTGTAGCTTAGGATTGTGTTCTAGTTAAGTCTATAGCTGTCTGAAGTGGTTCTCAATCAGAGGCAGGTGTTTATCGTTGTCTCTGATTGGGAACCATATTTAGGCAGCCATATTCTTTGAGTGTTTTGTGGGTGATTGTCCTTAGTGTCCTGATGTCCGTGGTCTGTGTTTATGTGCGCGAGTATTAGGCTGTTTCGGTTTTCGTTACGTTTATTGTTTTGTAGTGTTTGTATTTAGATTCGTGTTGCTTCAGTTGAATAAACATGGATCGCAATCTACACGCCGCATTTTGGTCCGACTCTCCTTCACCTGAAGAAAGCCGTTACAGAATCACCCACCACAACAGGACCAAGCGGCGTGGTAACGGGCAACGGCAAAAGCAGCAGCAGGAGAAGGAACAGAGGCAGCAGGAGCAGCAGCAGCAGTGGGAGAGGCTGCATTACTTGGAGAAATGGACTTGGGAGGACGAATTGGACGGTAAAGGACCCTGGGCACAGCCTAGAGAATATCGCCGCCCCAAAGAGGAACTGGAGGCGGCGAAAGCAGAGGCGCTGGTATGAGGAGGCAGCACGGCGATGCGGATGGAAGCCTGAGAGTCAGCCCCAAAAATGTATTGGGGGGGGGCTAACAGGGAGTATGGCTACACCTGGTAGGAGACCTGCGCAAACTCCCTGTGCTTACCGGGGGGCTAGAGAGACCGGGCAGGCACCGTGTTATGCTGTGGTGCGCATGGTGTCTCCAGTGCAGGTGCATAGCCCGGTGCAGTACATTCCAGCTCCACGTATCGGCCGGGCTAGAGTGAGCATCGAGCCAAGTGCCATGAAGCCGGCTCTACGCATCTGGTCCCCAGTGCGTCTCCGTGGGCCGGCTTACATGGTACCAGCCTTGCGCTCAGTGTCTCCGGTTCGCCTGCATAGCCCAGTGCGGGCTATTCCACCTCGCCGCACTGGCAGGGCGACCGAGAGCATTCAACCAGGTAAGGTTGGGCAGGCTCGGTGCTCAAGAGCTCCAGTGCGCCTGCACGGTCTGGTCTATCCAGTACCACCTCCACGCATCAGCCCTCCGGTGGCAGCTCCCCGCACCAGGCTTCCTGTGCGTGTTCTCGGCCCAGTACCACCAGTGCCAGCACCACGCATCAGGCCTACAGTGCGCCTCGCCTGTCCAGCGCTGCCTGAGCCTTCCTCCTCTCCAGCGCTGCCGGAGTCTCCCGCCTATCTAGCGCTGTCAGAGCCTTCCTCTCCTACAGCGCTGCCGGAGTCTCCCGCCTGTTCAGCGCAGTTGGAGCCTTCCTCTCCTACAGCGCTGCCGGAGTCTCCCGCCTGTTCAGCGCAGTTGGAGCCTTCCTCCTCTACAGCGCTGCCGGAGTCTCCAGTCTGCAAGGAGCTGCCTGTCTGCAAGGAGCTGCCAGTCTGCAAGGAGCTGCCAGTCTGCATAGAGCTGCCAGTCTGCATGGAGCTGCCAGTCTGCAGGATGCCGCCAGAGCTGCCAGTCAGCATGGAGCAGCCAGAGCCGCCAGTCAGCATGGAGCCGCCAGTCAGCATGGAGCAGCCAGAGCCGCCAGTCAGCATGGAGCAGCCAGAGCAGCCAGTCAGCATGGAGCAGCCAGAGCAGCCAGTCAGCATGGAGCAGCCAGAGCAGCCAGTCAGCATGGAGCAGCCAGAGCAGCCAGTCAGCATGGAGCAGCCAGAGCTGCCAGTCAGCATGGAGCAGCCAGAGCTGCCAGTCAGCATGGAGCAGCCAGAGCTGCCAGTCAGCATGGAGCAGCCAGAGCTGCCAGTCAGCATGGAGCAGCCAGAGCTGCCAGTCAGCATGGAGCAGCCAGAGCTGCCAGTCAGCCAGGATCTTCCAGATCTGCCAGTCAGCCAGACTCTTCCAGATCTGCCAGTCAACCAGACTCTTCCAGATCCGCCAGGATCTGCCGGATCCAACTACCTGCCTGAGCTTCCTCTCAGTGATGGGCTTCCTCTCAGTGCTGGGCTTCCTCTCAGTGCTGAGCTACCCCTCAGTCCCGAGCTACCCCTCAGTCCCGAGCTACCCCTCAGTCCCGAGCTACCCCTCAGTCCCGAGCTGCCCCTCAGTCCCGAGCTGCCCCTCAGTCCAGTGGGTTTCTGGGTGAGGACTACTAGGCCATGGTCAGCGGCGAGGGTGGACTATCCTAGGACGCGAGGAGGAGGGACTAAGACATTGATAGAGTGGGGTCCACGTCCCGCGCCGGAGCCGCCACCATGGCCAGACGCCCACCCGGACCCTCCCTATTGTTTTGATGTGCGTCCGGGAGTCCGCACCTTAGGGTGGGGGGGGGGGTTCTGTCACGCCCTGGTCGAAGTATTTTGTGTTTATCTTCATTTATTTGGTCAGGCCAGGGTGTGGCATGGGTTTTTGTATGTGGTGTGTTGGTATTGGGATTGTAGCTTAGTGGGGTGTTCTAGTTAAGTCTATGGCTGTCTGAAGTGGTTCTCAATCAGAGGCAGGTGCTTATCGTTGTCTCTGATTGGGAACCATATTTAGGCAGCCATATTCTTTGAGTGTTTCGTGGGTGATTGTCCTTAGTGTCCTGATGTCCGTGTTTATGTGCACGAGTATTAGGCTGTTTCGGTTTTCGTTACGTTTATTGTTTTGTAGTGTTTGTATTTAGATTCGTGTTGCTTCAGTTTAATAAACATGGATCGCAATCTACACGCCGCATTTTGGTCCGACTCTCCTTCACCCGAAGAAAGCCGTTACAGTATGTAGAGGTAAGCCTATACCCACTCTCTGTAATTCTATGTATAGGTAAGCCTATACCCACACTCTCTCATTATATGCAGAGGTAAGCCTATGCCCACACTCTCCCTCATTATATGTAGAGGTAAGCCTATACCCACTCTCCCTCATTATATGTAGAGGTAAGCCTATACCCACTCTCCCTCATTATATGTAGAGGTAAGCCTATACCCACTCTCTGTAATTATATGTATTGGTAAGCCAATACCCACTCTCCCTCATTATATGCAGAGGTAAGCCTATACCCACTCTCCCTCATTATATGTAGAGGTAAGCCTATACCCACTCTCCCTCATTCTATGTAGAGGTAAGCCTATACCCACTCTCTCTCATTATATGTAGAGGTAAGCCTATATCCACTCTCTCTCGCTATATGCAAAGGTAAGCCTATACCCACTCTCCCTCATTATATGCAGAGGTAAGCCTATACCCACTCTCCATCATTATATGTAGAGGTAAGCCTATACCCACTCTCTGTAATTATATGTATTGGTAAGCCAATACCCACTCTCCCTCATTATATGCCTATAAGCCTATACCCACTCTCTCTCATTATATGTAGAGGTAAGCCTATACCCACTTTCTCTCATTATATGTAGAGGTAAGCCTATACCCACTCTCTCTCATTATATGTAGAGGTAAGCCTATACCCACTCTCTCTCATTATATGTAGAGGTAAGCCTATACCCACTCTCTCTCATTATATGTAGAGGTAAGCCTATACCGCCCACACAGTATTTATTGAATGAGCTGAAAGCTACTTGCCAGTCCTTGGATTGTTTTAATTTAAACAGTACTACCACTTTGCGAGCTACTGCGATCCATAAACAAATGCTATAGGTGCATGCGGCATCCTACTGTTTTGGCTGTCCAAATAATAAACTAAATACAACTAAATAAACTAAACAATACTGGGGCCTGGCAGGTTGGTGCTGGGACCTGGCAGGGCTGGAATAGTGTTGGGGCCTGGAAGTTTGGTGCTGGGCTTCTCCTTTGAGCATTTCGTGTGCTCGACTAAATGTTTTAGGAAGTCAACAAAGTGCACATCTTTCATCCACCCAGAGGGATTTGCCCCTCCTTTGCTGCCAGGTGGCCCGTTGATCAGGAAATGATCACAGAAGTCGACACCGGGGAATTAAAAAATGGAGGTATACTATTCCCTGTGGCTGAGACAGCACAGGCCAGTGTGACAAGGGTTCCCCTTTCAGCAGAGGTCAGTGACCCTACTTGTTTGAATCCACGTCTGCTCCCCACTTTGTCAGGTTTGTCAGTGGCCACCCCAGTTTCATCGACATTCCATATGTCTCCTGATCTAAATTGATATCTTTGTAGCACTTCTGCTACATTGTCAAAGAAAGCATTGACATTTTCTCTGTTGAAGCTACTTGCCCTGGCAAGAGTAGTTGCCTCTGGCTTTCTCTTTCTTTGGGTGCTGCTTTAAGAAGCCTGTAAACCACTCCGAGCTGGCCTTTTCTTTTTCTGCCCACATTGGTGCGAATTTCAGCTCGTGTACCACAGCAAACTGGTAGGAAAGTCTTCTGACCTCACTTGGTGACCGACCAAAATAAATGTCAGCTGACCTAGTAATATACTGAACAAGCTGCATCTCCAAATCAGGTGAAAAAACCTGCCGTGGTTTTGTATGACCAACCACTGTTGTTGGCATGGCTGTCTGACTTTCATCTTCTTCTCTGGTAACCTTTTGACAATACAGAGTCAGAGTACGGTAATTTATGTCAAAATCCTTCACTGTACTCCTGATTGATTTGTTCTTCAACTTCACCTGCCCCCGCTGCCTTTAACATTATGCCAGGTGGTGCCATTCTCTGTCTTTATTTATTCTGTCTTTATTCATTTCTAACCATCTTTCTTTCCTTCCCCTCTTTCTTTCCTTCCTTCCTTTCTTTTTTCCTTCAAAAACACATTTCCTCATTGCAATGACATATATTCATTACAGGCTTATTATGCCCGCCTCCCTGTCTACTAACACCACACTAAATTCATGACTGTTTGAAGTAGGGCCAGGGCCTGTCTTGTGTAGTCCAGGGATATGTCTGCTGCTCTAAACTATGTAAATATAATAATCCATTTACAGTAACATTTAATACTATTATTAGAGCTGATTACACAATATTGCAATGTATTTTGAGCATGTTCTATGTGTCTATGTTGTCACATGTGAAGACTTGCCCCAAGATCATTGAGACATCTTGCCCCAAACTGACATGTGTGCTAATGTTGGCTAAATCTCAAGGTTAGCTCAACATAGGACTGCAGCTAAAGTGTCAAAAGACACATTATTGTCTCCTCTACTCAGTGCAAAATTATCATTTTGAACATTCGTATCTAATAAAGTTTTGTTGCATAAAATGTAAAGTGCCATTTTTTTACTTTTGAAGTGGAAAAATAAGAAACTTGTGCTCCCCTCAGATTAGAGTGACCTTGACCACATGTGAACAGGAAGTTGACCATAGAACATGTAGTCACACAAAGTATCTATTTGATTTTTGAGATCCAAGTGTTGGAATTATGAACAGTTTGACAACTTACCCGTGTGAAAACTTACCTCGCTCTCCCCTACTTCTTTTACTCAGATTCAACTGCTAACGCCCATCCCTACAGGCTCTGTGGCCAGAAAAGGAAGAGCAACAGAGGCTGACTTCTTGTTGCCAGCCATTTTACTTCCGTGTCATTAAGACTTGTGATGCCCGACTTCCATCAACACATCTTCTTCATCACTAGGGGCAATAAAGTCCTAGACGGCCTCCCGGGTGGCGCAGTGGTTCAGAGACTCTGGGTTCGCGCCCAGGCTCTGTCGTAACCGGCCTCGACCGGGAGGTCCATGGAGCGACGCACAATTGGCCACAATTGGCCTCGTCCGGGTTAGGGAGGGCTTGGTCGGTAGGGATGTCCTTGTCTCATCGTGCACCAGCGACTCCTGTGGCGGGCTGGGCGCAGTGCGTGCTAACCAAGGTTGCCAGGTGCACAGTGTTTCCTCCGGCACATTGGTGCGGCTGGCTTCCGGGTTGGATGCGCGCTGTGTTAAGAAGCAGTGCGGCTAGGTTGGGTTGTGTATCGGAGGATGCATGACTTTCAACCTTCGTCTCTCCCGAGCCCGTACGGGAGTTGTAGCGATGAGACAAGATAGTAGCTACTACAACAATTGGATACCACGAAATTGGGGAGAAAAATGGGTCAAAAAAATAAAGTCCTATACCACTGTTACTCTACCCACCTCCCTTGTCCGCTATTCGGCGAACCAGATCACGAGTCCGTACTCCTGCACCCTGTTTACAAGCAGAAGCTCAAACAGGAAGTACCAGTGACTCGCTCCGTTGAGAAATGGTCATCAGAATCAGAGATTATGCTACAGGACTGCTTTGCTAGCGCTGATTGGAATATGTTTCCTAGACTCCGCAGATAACATCGACGAGCTAACCACCTCCGTCACTGACTTCATTTGGAAATGCATCTGCTTCCCCAATCAAAATCCCTGGATGAACACTGAGG